>NC_090932.1:283311512-283611512 GCF_040938575.1 Ambystoma mexicanum
AAAAGTGGGTGCAGAGAGAGTCCTTCTGATTATTATTCCTGGGCTTGGAGGATGGCTCACAGGCAACGCCATTGTCCTACAAGCAAGACAACACAGAGAAAGACAGGTTAGAATCCCTGCCCGCCCTTAAAGGCTGGTCTCAGGTGTTAAGCGCGTTATAAAAGTTTAATGAATGCATTCATGAATGCAGATGTGGTGGAAATGTGCCATGCTCATCTCTGTGCATACACATAAATTACAACTATACGTTGCCTCCTTGTCTCCCTTGAACAGGGTAATACAATTAATCAGAGCTGGACAAAAAACTGTCAAGGCTCAGCTGCAAAGTCAGAATACAGATACAATGGCGTACCATGCATGTCAGTCCAGGAGCTCATACGCACACCTGGATGAGCACTCCTAGAGAATGGTCAACATTATAATGTCTGTAGTAGTATTGAAACCCACACCTTTCAAATAGAATGTTAGCTTTGTGAAAGGCCTCAAGCCAGTGTTTAGTCCTGACCAGTCCTTCGCCTTAGCACAGCTTATTAAACATATCACGGTTCGCTGCCTCTTTTCACATCCGAGGAAGGGTGCTCAGCCAATCAGGCGGCTGGAACAGTATGTAAGAATACACAGTGTAGCACCTGGTGTGTCCAGCCACTTGAGACCTTTACCCGGGTGGTGCCATGCTTATTGTGGGGAGGGATGTCCTGAAAAATAAATGCTAACTATTTGCACTTCAGGCGAACTCTGGGGTGCAAATTGCTATCACCCCCTTGTCGGGGAATGGACATAGCAGGTAACAGCCCACACCGAGGCTCGAGCATGTCCAATGATGCTTGGTCGATTGCCATATTCAATACCTGTTAATTCCTTTGAAAGCAATGGAAGAACACATTACTCGCATACAGGTCCAAAAATCTTATTCAAATAAACAAGGAGTTACTTTTTGCAGCAGAGACTGTGCTGGAACTAGTCAAATGTCCTTCCCCTGGTAGTTTTGGATGCTGAAGCCTGGATTGGTTTAACTGCATCCCTATAAGCAATCCAGAGCATGCAGTACATGTGTCTGTGTTGCTGCCTCCAAACTTATCATGTGACATAAGGAGAAGGGGAAAACATGCTATGTCCCACTTGTCATGCAAATCCAGGTAAATGAACTTACGTTTGTCTGTCTTGTCCAATCCCTTAGAAAACAAGTCCTTACCAGTTGAAATGAAGAGTAGAGTACTGTAAAAGAAAACCATTACATATGGCAACGAATCAAAAAGCTGACAGAAGTAAATCGTATAACCAATCTTCAGCTATTACCATAAATAGGGAGGGTACAGCTGGACAACAACTAGCTGTCTGGGGTCCTAACTCAAGAACAGGTATAGTTACAGAATTGTGATTGTATTTTATTTGTCTGACACTATAGTTCTCATGTTGTTCATTCAAAGCGTGAAGAGTACTATCAAGACAATCTTGATATACCACACACCAGACATTGAATAATTTCTTGGTGCAGCATCAGAAGTTATTTCTCCACTCAGTGGTACTCATTACATGGACACTAGAATGGTGAAAGGCTGAGGGCTCCCTGCCCACATTATAATCTGTGATCTACGATTGCTCACAGATGTCTGCAGTCGGTATGTTTACACACTGAGTTCTCTTACTGTGGTATTGGGACCTGAAAAGTGTGGTAAATGTGCCCTTTGTACCTTGACTAACCATGAATCTCTCAATCTACTTCAAACTTCCCTCAGTATTAAAGCTTCCAGAGAAATTACTGATGATCTCAATGGTTCTCAAAGCCCCTCAAATGTTTTTTTGAATCTGAGGAAGAAAGTTCAAGGTGCTATGAATCTGTTTTGAGGACTTTTGCCCCTGAATGTAAATACTGACTGCCATTCCAAGACAAATATCAGCGTGAGCCATAGGCTGTGAGTGCAGGATACATGACTGTGGCTAGCCCGACAAATGAGAAAATAGATGAAGTGAAGTAGAGGTAAAGGCATGTGAAAACACATGCCGCTAGACCTAGATGGAAGAATTGTGGAACACATACTACAGAGAATTACAATGACAACTGTAATTCCATGCAGTGAACGGATCTAGTCAGAGGACTGTCACTGCCACGAAGATGTGCATGAGGATTCTGAACCATATATATATATATGCTATATATAGCATATATAAACAAAGTAGATTTATTATTTAAAAAAAGTCTGCCCTTTTGTGTGTAAATACAGTCCTAAGTCACCCTAGGCTATTTGTAACCTTCCTAAGCAAACATCATCCCAATGGTGGCACGTGCTAATGTTTCTCCCATGATCGGGCTTTGTCAAGACGTAGCAAAAAAACAAATAACTATTCAAAACCAATTGCCCTGTTTAGAAATACAAGTTGTTGTTTGTTAGTAACAGTGTAGTTAACATTCCGTAAGTCATCAAAACATCCTGATTTTGTTACTTAACAATTTCAGATGTTAGCAACCATTGGTTGAGCCAATTCTGTCCCAAAGTATATGGTTGTCCATATGTTATTACCACATGATCACATTTGTTGCACATTGGTTAGCGTTAACAATCCTTATGCACTGTAACATAATCAATGTACAGTGGGCCATTGCCCATGTTTTAAACCATCCTCTGAAGATAAGTATGGTGGGGGAAAGAGAGAAGAGAGAAGAAGGATATCAGGGAAGAGATATGATAGTTCTATATTTATTCTCATTTAATTTTCACAAGTTGTGTTAACTGTAGTGTTCAGGTAATCATAGTGCTAATCTTGTAAAGTTTTAAAATTTTAAATACCTGTCTTAGGACATCATCAAAATCTCTATGTTCTTAGAATAAACTTAGGCATCGGTGCCTAAATACAGTTAAAAGCAGATGTCTTATGGTATCAACAAGTGCTGTAGATTCGTACTCAGTGAAGGGATACAGCTCAGAGTGACAAGTCTTTTTTAAAAGTAGACAAGGTCTACAACATTACAGTATTCCTAATTATGAGTGCATCACAGAATGGATAGGCTCATATTGCTGCGACGAGTGGCCACTGCTGATGCCGATGACGTCACTGCATCGGAAAACACCTGCCGTCATCACAAAATGATAATCAATGTCATTTTCAAGATGGTGTTGCTACCACACACACGGAGCACCTCCACCCTGAAAGAAGTGAGCGGACAAGCTAACAAGGTAAGAATCTTGGTACTCAGGGCCTCCTTGACATAAACTGTGAACACCCTTATATATATTCTTTTTTTTACTATATCCCTTTGGACATATATAAGAGGACTATTCCACAGACAGATTATTGAAGTGCACATCATTATATATCAAAAGATGGACCTACAAAGATACAAAAGATATTTGGAATAGCCTTAACATTGCACCATAATTAAGAACTAGTACAAGAGGTGAGTGCTCAGCACTTAATCATATATGTCCACTGTACCAACACCAGGTTTTTATTTCACAGATACCCCCAATAATGTATTGAGACGGAAGCACTCTATGTGCTATAAGGAATCACCCCTGTACAACCTTCTCGCATAAGACACAAGAAGTAACTAGTCCGATGTATAGAGGTATATAGTTCAGTTCTGGAATACCATGATTAATTATAATACAGCCCACATGCACAAGCTTTCCAAGTAATGACTTGCCGCTCTTAGCTGTATCCCTGCACTGATGACTAATCTACAGAACTTGTTGTTACCATGAGACATGCACTTTTAACTGTATTTAGGCACTGATGCCTACGTGTATACTAAGAACATAGAGATTTTGATAATGTCCGAGATAGATATTTAAAAACTTAGTGCAGAACATTTACATATCATTTTTTTCACAATGTGTCACAGGAAAAGACAAAATAAAGCAACAGTGTAAACATAGAAAAATTCAAGATGTGAAAAATTGCAAACATTAGTTCATACACATGCAGGAGGGTCCCTTCACATTTTTTTGGGGAACCACAAATCATTTTATCTGCTGAAAACATCAGCTTGATGACCAGTATGAACAATCAATACTCTATAGGGATGCCGACACGACTGTGTTTCAGCCACAAGGAGCAGTTGCAAAGTGCTGTCGGTAGGGCGGCCTCCACCCCACTCCATTCCAGCAGAATGTGTGGCTTTTGAAAACATAGTGACCAGAACAGTACTGGACAACATCAAAAAGAAAAACTACTACCAAGAAAATCTTACCAGCGAAAAGAGGACAGCCCTTCCGTCCCTAAATAACAACAAAACAATCACCATCAAACTAGCCGACAAAGGTGGTGGTATAGTGATCCAACACACTAACGATTATGACAAAGAATGTACACGGCTTTTATCAGATACCAAGGGCTATCAAAAACTGAATCATAACCCCACAGTGAGGCTACAAGAAGAAATCTAGAGCCTTACCAGACACGCTGAACACGAAGGCTGGATCTGTGAAGATGAAAGGATTTTCCTCAATAAATTAGACCCTAGGATTCCCGCTTTCTATATTCTACCAAAGGTACATAAAAACCCGACCAGCCCACTGGGTTGCCCCATTGTTTCAGCTTGCGATTCTCTATTATAACCATTGCCTTTATACACAGATGTCTTCCTAAAATCATTTGTCACCAAAATAACATCCTACATCAAGGACACTAGAGAGACTCTAAATGTTTTAGAGAACGTCACTCTAACAGGACCTTGCATTCTAGCAACTCTTGATGTTGAGGCCCTGTACACATGAATTCCCCAACGTGAATGCCTAAATGTTTTACGAACTTTCCTTGACACAAGACCAACCAGCCCAACGGTCCCGACCGACTTCATCCTTGAGTGCACCAGGCTGGCAACGACCGAGAATTTCTTTGTATTCAAACAAAAACATACAAGCAGACGAAAGGCTAACCATGGGAGCTACTTTTGCCGATTGTACATGGCATAATACCAGACAGATTAAATCTACACCAAATCCAAACACTTGAATACACATATCTTGATCTGGCATCAATACATCGACGATGTACTTTTGATCTGGACAGGGTCTGCAGATCAACTTATGTTATTTCACATTTGGTTGAACTCATGCAATACACACGCCAAGTTCACGATCAACTGGAACCAACCCTCCATTGATTTTTGGGACCTCCACATCTATAAGTCAGTGTCATGATGCCTACCCCCGGGGACTCAAACCAAGTCCAGCAACCCTGGAAGCAGGCATCAAGTTATCCCAAGCAAGCCCAACAACCCCTGCTAGGGGCTATTTGAGTGCAGCCCTGGCGTCTATTGCGCCAGGCTCATATGGAGAGTCAGTCCTGGCGCCATAGGCGCCAGGCTCATAGATTAAAACGTACCTGATGCAGACCATGCTGCAAACTTACCTGATGCAGACCATGCTGCAAGAGCTCCAAGCCAAAAGAGGCTTGGAAGGGACTACTTTACCTAGGGACTATTTTTTACTCGGGTGGGGCTGGGGAGGAATACTTACCTGGGACTACTTTGGAGGCTATTTAAACCACACCTGAAGAGCAGCACACGCTTCGCGTTATTCTGCATCCAGCAGCGTAACGCTCACCGTGCCTGCTAGTCTGCATCCAGTCTTCTGCCACGCCCGCCTCGAGTCTGGAGCTCATAGAAAAAGGGAGAAAGAAGGAGAAAAGGTTAGAACAAGAACAATACCTTTGATCCTTACCTGAATTCCCGATCCATCGCGCCTTCGAGCTGGAAGAAAGAAGTTATTTTATGCATGTCACCTCGCCTGCTGCAGTGCCGCGCTGAACTCACCGGCCTTCGCAGCATCTTCACATTCCACCGCATCCTTCTGCATGTTCCCTCCGCACTCCGGCACCTAAGGGGAAGACAAGATCAGCAAGGTGAGCCAAGGGAAAACACAGAGGCAATATTAGTTACCCCCCATAGACTTACCTGATTTTACCCCCTGGGGTACTATTCCTCTTCACGGGTCGGCGCAACTTCTGCTGCATCTTCGCCGAACCCCAGCCCCTAAGGGGAAACAAAAGGACAGCAAGGTGAAACAAAGGGACAAACAAGGGGAACCCTCCTCACCACAATAGACTTACCTGATTTTACCGCCTGAGGCATTATTCCCTGAGACTTCATACTTTCTCAGCGCCTGAATAAGGGAGAAAGCAACAGGTTACATATTGACATTATTTTATCGAACTGCGTTGGATAATACAAATCCTTACCTGAATATTACCGGTTGCCACAAGGAACTCTTCGCTAGGGTCAAGCTGCAACCTGCAAGGAATCGGACAAGAGTGAAAGTCAGACATTTGAACTCTTACGAACTACATACTTACGGCGTCTTGCCGGGAATCTCAGAGTCAATATTGTTCTGGAACTCACCAATTCCTTCGAGCCAGTGAAGCAACTGGTTATCTACGCGCCCCAGCGCTCAATGCAGGATGGAGAGCTCTTCTTTCCCAACCATCAGGTGAGACTATAAGAGGGGACATTAAGGTGATCAGTGGGGAGAACAGCGGGAGTGGGGGGGGGGGTTAACACTCAACTCCACGGGTGGTTAATTCCCTTCTCCATTTGCAGAAGAATATTCCTACGGGGCAAGCAAAAGAAGCTAGGTGGGCCAGTCCAGTCCGTCATCTCGGCACTACGCGTCACATTGGTGGAGACATCAGCTGTCCGGTTCAGATCGACGCCCCTGTGGGAGCCAGGTGAGCGTAACAGAACGCGAAGCCTACCCACAAATTCCCACCCGGGCGTTATGGATACCTCAGAAACTGACCAATTGGCCCAATTACTAGGGGAACTGAGGGCTGAAGTGCATTCCGCCCGTCAAGAAACCAATGCTCTTAGGAGAGAACTGATTTTGTCAAAGGAGCGAACTGATGACCTTGCTAGGCAACTACTGCAAAGCCAGGCTGGACAAGCACCCCTACCAGGTCCCGGGGGAAATCCAGCTCCTGTGTCATCGAGTAACCCTGAGCAAATAAACCTACCAGGAAATATTCCATTAGCTCCGCCCGAACGCTTTGCCGGAGATCCCAAAAGGTTTGCCGTGTTTATGAACCAATGCCGCTTGCACTTTTTATGCAGACCTGAAGCCTTCCCAAACAATCAAGCCAAGGTAGCCTTTGTATTGTCATATCTCAGCGGCAGTGCAGCTGATTGGTCAATTCCACTAGTTACTCGGGATGACCCAATTCTTCGGGATTTTCAGGGCTTTCATATGAGCATGGAAAGACTATTTGCCCGGCGATCCCAAGGACAGGCCCTGGATAACGAACTTTTGTCCCTACGACAGGGTAACCATGACCTTCTATCCTACATCGCAACCTTTAATAGGTTGATAGTGGAAACTGGATGGCCTGAGGTAAAAAGAATCACGTTATTTCATCGAGGGCTTTGAGGAGAACTCAAGGATGTCTTGGTTCAAGTCGTGAACCCATCTCAAGATTGCGCTGAATATATAGACTTATTGGTCCAGTTAGATCACAGACTTCAGAACAGAAAGGCTGATCAAGCCAAGTTTGAGAATCGGGTGTTGGTCAAAACCCACGCTAACCTCAAAGGAGCAGATGCTTCAAACCCATGCATATCGGAGGAGTTAAAGGACCCTTACCCCAGAAGGAAAGAGAAAGGAGACGGCAAATGCAATTGTGTCTATATTGTGGAACCTCTGGGCATTTTCTACGGGATTGCCCTGTAAAACCACCCAAGAAGGTGGTAGGAGCTGCTGAAAAAAGCCATATTGAGTCAGACTCGGGAAACGACCACGCCCGACAAGCGTAGAGGTCCGCTTGCCGAGCTTGAAGAAGGATACTCAGACCTCGCATTTCATCATACCAATGGTCCTCGTAGATCCAAGGCAGCCATCGCGTATGCACGCAGTAAGGGCATACATTGATAGCGGGGCCATAGGGAACTATGTGGACTACGAATTGGCTTCCAGGATGAATCTACCTCTCTGCCGAAAAACCACCTCAAATGCCACCACCACAGTCGATGGAACTGAAATTGCCTCTGGGCCTGTAACTCATTCCACTGCAGAGATGACACTATTGGGTCAGGATGGGCATCGAGAGACTATTGTGTTTGATCTAATCAAAGCCCCACAGTTCCAAATAATACTGGGGATACCCTGGTTGGAAACACATAATCCTTGTATTGACTCGCGAGAGAAGAGAATACCCTTCCCGGATTGTGCACAAACCTGTTACCCAAAGAAAAATCTGAACGCAGGCCTGGCCACAGTAACCACAGCAGTCATGCAACTACCTCCAGAATACCAAGAATTCCAGGATGTCTTCCAAAAAGAACAGTCAAACACCTTACCACCTCACAGATCGTACGATTGTCAAATCGATCTCATACCCGGTGCACAACCCCCTTGTAGCAGGATCTACGCCCTAACGGAACCTGAGAACCGTCACCTACGACAATACTTAGACCAGTACCTTGCTAATGGCTTCATTCGCCCATCCAAGTCCCCTGCATCTTCAGCTTTGTTCTTCGTGCCCAAAAAGGAATGTGACCTCAGAACGTGCATAGACTACCGCGCATTGAACCAGATAACTGTTAAGAACCGATACCATTGCCTCTGATCCCTGAACTACTAGACCAAGTGAAGGACGCTTGCATATAGACTAAGTTAGATCTCCGGGGGGCATACCATCTGGTACGTGTAAAAGAGGGCGACGAATAGAAGACTGCTTTTCGCACTAAGTATGGGTTATTCGAATACCAGGTGATGCCTTTCGGGTTGTGCAATGCACCAGCAGCCTTCCAATACTTCATGAACGATGTCCTTCGCAAACTCATTGACGTTTGTGTTGTCGTACATATCAATGATATTCTAGTATACTCCTCTTCAGAATCTGACCATGTGAAGCATGTCCGAGCAGTCCTTGAGAAATTGCGCCAGCACAAACTATATGCATAACTGGAAAAATGCGTTTTTCATGCCACAGAAGTTGAATTCCTTGGGTTTATCCTGACCCCAAGAGGAGTCGAATGGACTCACGAAAGGTGGACGCAATCCTTAAGTGGCCATCACCAAGTTCAGTTAAAGGAGTACAAAGCATGCTCGGCTTTGCCAATTTCTACCGCAGATTCATCGCAGATTTTTCACATGTTGTACATCCCATCACAGCACTCTTGCGAAAAAATAAACGCTTTATGTGGACTGAAGAAGCTGAAAATGCCTTCCAAGAGCTGAAAGCGAAATTCACGTCTGCAACTGTATTAAAGCACCGTGCCCTGAACTTCCATACAATGTTGGAAACTGATGCATCCAGTCTAGCCATGGGAGCTGTCCTGTCTCAAAAGGACCCTGAAACTGGCCAGCTTCACCCAGTAGCATTTTGGTCCAGAAAGTTCTCGGCACCCGAGTTAAACTATGCGGTTACCGACAAGGAGTTATTAGCCATTAAATCCGCCTTCAAGGCTTGGCGGCACTATCTTCTCAGTGCCAGGCATACCATTACTGTGATCACCGATCACCAGAACTTACAGTATTTAAAGACAGCCAAGGCCCAATCGTCACGCCAACTCCGATGGGCATTGTTCTTTGCCGAGTTCCATTTTGTGATAACCTATCGACCAGGTTGTAAGAATGGTAAAGCAGACGCCTTATCCCTAATAGGGATGGGAGAGGCAGAAGTGAACCCAGAACCAGTACCTATAGTTTCCGAACAAAGGATTCTTGGCATGACTACTCTACAGACACTAGAGGACATTCAGGTAAAGATCCAGCAACTCTTTGATCCTACAGTCCTGCAGGACTGGGTAAAGAAAGGCCCGGACTACTCTGTCACCAATGGCCTGCCTTATTACCAAGGGCGGCTATTTCTGCCACACAAGGAACTACAAGAGCTAGTCATTTCCTGTTATCATGATACCCTAATGGAGGGGCACCCAGGTATTGCAAAAACTGAAGCTAAAATTAAGAGACAATTCTGGTGGCCCACCTGGCGAAAGAATATTGAATCATTTGTGATATCTTGTGGCATTTGCGCCCAAAACAAAAGCCAAAAGAAAAAACCAGCTGGACTCTTACAACCTTTAGACATTCCGCCTACACCATGGCACACCTTATCGTTAGACTTTATTACTGATCTACTCCCATGCAATGGATTTAACACCATTCTAGTTATTGTGGATCTTTTTTCCAAGATGGCCCACCTTATTCCTTTAAAGGGATTACCTTCAGCTTCAATCCTGGCCAAGGAGTTCCTCGAAAACATTGTTCGCATACACGGATTTCCGTCCGTATTGGTCTCTGACCAGGACAGTCAATTCATTTCACATTTTTGGAAAAAATGTTTTCAATTGGCGCAAATCGATGTGAGGTTATCGACCTGTCACCACCCCCAAACCAATGGTCAAACGGAGAGGACCAACCAGACTCTCAAACAATACCTGCGTTGTATGTTACATCAGACTGAGAGTAATTGGAAAGACATTCTTTGGATCGCCGAATATGCACACAATAATTCAGTACATTCTGGAACTGGACAAAGCCCCTTTTATACCTTATATGGGCACCATCCTCGAACCTCAGACCTTGACTCACCCCAACACTTAGAAATGCCCGCAGTGGACCATCTGCACGCTACGATTACACAAGCCTTTAAGGAAGCAACTGCACATTTAAAACAGGCGAAAGAAAAATACAAGAAAGATGCTGATCGGCATAGAAGTGATACTCCACAATACCAGATAGGGGACCAAGTATGGCTAGCCACAAAACATATACCTCTAAAGGGAACATGGACCTTTAACCCCAGATATTTGGGACATTACTCTATTAATGCCATTATCAACCCGGTGGCTGTCAAGTTGGACTTACCTGCTAATATGCAAATTCACCCCGTCTTTCATGTGTCACTTTTGAAGCCAGTGCAACCAGGGTCAAGACTAACCAAGCCACCAGACCCCATCCTTGTAGACGGGGAACCTGAATTTGAAGTTAAGAACATCCTGGACTCCAAGCTGATGAAGTCAAAACTTTTTTATTTAATCGACTGGAAAGGTTACGGACCACAGGAAAGGTCATGGGAACCTAGTGACCACGTTCATGCACCCCGATTGGTGAAAAAATTCCACTGAAATTTCCCAGACAAACCGAAACCACAGGGAAGAACGACTTTACGAGGGGCCTTGGGGGGGAGTGCTGTCATGATGCCTACCCCCGGGGACTCAAACCAAGTCCAACAACCCCGGAAGCAGGCATCAAGTTATCCCAAGCAAGCCCAACAACCCCTGCTAGGGGCTATTTGAGTGCAGCCCTGGTGTCTATGGCGCCAGGCTCATATGGAGAGTCAGTCCTGGCGCCATAGGCGCCAGGCTCATAGATTAATACGTACCTGATGCAGACCATGCTGCAAACTTACCTGATGCAGACCATGCTGCAAGAGCTCCAAGCCAAAAGAGGCTTGGAAGGGATTACTTTACCTAGAGACTATTTATTATTTGGCTGGGGCTGGGGAGGAATACTTACCTGGGACTATTTTGGAGGCTATTTAAACCACGCCCGAAGAGCAGCACACGCTTCGCGTTATTCTGCATCCAGCAGCGTAACTCTCAACGTGCCTGCAAGTCTGCATCCAGTCTTCTGCCACGCCCGCCTCGAGTCTGGAGCTCCTAAATAAAGGGAGAAAGAAGGAGAAAAGGTTAGAACAAGAGCAATACCTTTGATCCTTACCTGAATTCCCGATCCATCGCGCCTTCGAGCTGGAAGAAAGAAGTTATTTTATGCACGTCGCCTCGCCTGCTGCAGTGCCGCACTGAACTCACCGGCCTTCGCAGCATCTTCACACTCCACCGCATCCTTCTGCATGTTCCCGCCGCACTCCGGCACCTAAGGGGAAGACAAGAACAGCAAGGTGAGCCAAGGGAATACACAGAGGCAATATTAGTTAACCCCCCATAGACTTACCTGATTTTACTACCGGGGGTACTATTCCTCTTTACGGGTCGGCGCAGCTTCCACTGCATCTTCGCCAAACCCCGGCCCCTAAGGGGAAACAAAAGGACAGCAAGGTGAAACAAAGGGACAAACAAGGGGAACCCTCCTCACCACAATAGACTTATCTGATTTTACCGCCGCAGGCATTATTCCCCGAGACTTCATACTTTCTCTCAGTGCCTGAATAAGGGAGAAAGCAACAGGTTACATATTGACATTATTTTATCGAACTATGTTGGATAATACAAATCCTTACCTGAATATTACCGGTTGCCACGAGGAACTCTTCGCTAGGGTCAAGCTGCAACCTGCAAGGAATCGGACAAGAGTGAAAGTCAGACATTTGAACTCTTACAAACTACATACTTACGGCGTCTTGCCGGGAATCTCAGAGTCAATATTGTTCTGGAACTCACCAATTCCTTCGAGCCAGTGAAGCAACTGGTTATCTATGCGCCCCTGCGCTCAATGCAGGATGGAGAGCTTGTCTTTCCAAACCATCAGGTGAGACTATAAGAGGTTACATCAAAGGTGATCAGTGGGGAGAACAGCGGGAGTGGGGGGGTTAACACTCAACTCCATGGGGGGTTAATTCCCTTTCTCCATTTGCAGAAGAATATTCCTACGGGCCAAGCAAACGAAGCTAGGTGGGCCAGTCCAGTCCGTCATCTCGACACTACGCGTCACATTGGTGGAGACCGCAGCTGTCCAGTTCAGATCGACGCCCCTGTGGGAGCCAGGTGAGCGTAACAGTCAGGCCCAGCACTCAAAACAGAACTGTTCTGTAAAAAAGGACGCCGAAACAGCTGCCTTCATTTTTCTAGCTATCATCCTATAGGATTCAAAATCAATCTCCCATATGGACAATTCCTAATGCTTCAAAGAAACTGCACAGAAAAAAATAAGTTTTTACAACATGCAGAAGGCCTCCAAAAGAGGCTCATCCAAAGGGCTATCTGAAGAAAGTGGTCAAACAATCCAGCAAAAGAGGAGCCAGCACGTACTGAGAAATATGCTTGACACCAACAACCAAAGAAACATTGGAAAGATTGGTATGTGCGACCACCTACAGTTCTTTAACCAACATCATCAAAGCACCATCAATAAAAACTGACACCTCATAAAAAACAAAGGAACACTCTCCAGGAAACCGTTTTTTGCCTTCAAGAATAATCATTATCTGCGCAAATGCCTATTCCATATTTATTTGGAACCAGTGAAACCACTGTCCATTGAAATAATATGGGGTTTGTCCCCTGTTCAGGGACACTACAAACGTGGACACTGCGTGGCCTGAGAATTTACAGAGACCTGAAAAACCTTCGAACATGGAAATATCCGGTGGGTCCTCAAATACCAATTGTAGTAGCAAAATGGTGATCTACATCATAAAGTGCCCATGTGGTCTACTATATGTCAGAAAAACAATACGAGCAGTAAAACAACATATCTCGGAACACCATCCTGCATCCATAACAAAGTTCCCGAAAAAAACTCTGGTGGAACATTACGTTCAAAAGAAGCATTCAGACAAAGCCCTCAAGTGGTATGTCCTACAGATGCTGACCCCACAAATAAGAGGGAGTGATGCTAATAAACATTTGACGCAAATTGAACAGTGGTGGATACACTGATTGGACACTGCTAATAATGGCCTCAACATCTCGGTGGAGTGGAACAACCTTTTAGTGGCATGGTAGTACCACAATCGGTATTAGTATAATTGTTCGGTTGTATTTGACCGAATGTTACATTTGACCGAATGTGGTCAGTAACATTCGATCGAATTAAACCGAACAATTAGAATAATACATACCGAACATGAGGAGACGGGGTTGCGGGGGTGTCCCCCGCTCCCTATGTTCGGTTTGTATTTGCCTTGTGGGGTCGAGGGGGTGTCCCCCACTTCCTTAATATTGGAGGCGGGCGACCCAAACAAAAAAGAAGAAAAAGGCACCTTGTAGCATCGGAACCAACCCGCGTTAGAGGGACGGATCCGACGCTGCATGGCTGAAGTGCACCAGTTGGCGAGTAAACAGGTAAGTAGGGAAGGGAGGTGGTGGGTGGAGGGTGCGGGGAGGGTTGGTTAAAGTGCGTTTGATCATATGAGAAGTGATCGCACACAGTCTGGTTTTTTTCAAACAGTTTGCTGCGATCACTTTTCATATGATCATGCACCCGCAAACCCCACAACCACTATAGAATTGAGAAAGCAGCTTTTTATGCAGAGTGTACAACATTTTTCTGCAATGTTTTTCAGTTGTTTCTGTCTTTTCTGAATAGACCTCTTAATTGATACAGAGTTACACCTGTTTTCCTTTTACAGACAATGGGGCTCATTATAAGTTTGCCGGTCCGGGAACTACGGTACCTGTGAGCATGCCGGTACCGTAGTTCCCGGACGGGCAAACTACAAGTTCTGCTCGCAGGTGCCATTGCGGTCACCAGGTCTTACTTGGCGGTCGTACCGGCACCCGCGAGCTGAGCATGTCGGATGCACCGGCGCCGTTTATAACAGTGCCGGTGCACCTTATTCCTATATGGCTCAAATGGGAATAGGGAAGAATACTTTCCAGCGCCCAGGAATGAGCAATTACTGGGTCCGGCAAGGCCGTAATTATCCGGTAATTGCCCATTCCTGGGCACCGGAAAAAAATAAAATACCAGCGGCACCCGTGCTTGTATTACAGGCACGGCTACCGCAGCCTCCTAATGATGCCCTCTGTCATCAATATCTGTAAAAATGTATAATTTGTCCCACCACCGGGGACTAAGAGTTGGAATACACCAGTATCATGAAATGATTTTTATTGCACCACCAATAGGTAGGGCCATCCCACGTATGACACAAAGTGAGTCCCCTATTTACTCTTTAGGTACTTCCAACATATTTTTATTCAGTAACACGTCGCTCATTCAGATCAATACAACATTCTGGACAGACCGAGTCCTGTCTTTCACCATTTGTTTCTCTTAGATACACTGAGCACATACGCGCCCACATTCCCACTTGTCTGACTGTTCGACAACCAACACCATTCCATTATGGCCGACCATTTTTTCCAATATGGCCATTTTCACACTACTTTATACAGCCAAGGTAAAATGTATCCCCTTCCAACAACGGGAGACTAGCGACATGGGGATCGCGCATGCGGAATAAGACCGAAATATTGCACTCTGATCAGGAGGCTACCCGGACCAATATACATGTTTGCACTTTTCTATGTACCTAGAAGCTCACTGCACGGCTCGCCTTCCTTCCTAAGATATATGTGCGTCCTTCCTAAGAGGCAAGCCTCTGCTCGCCCCCTTTTTCGCCAGACCCACACTGACGTATGCGTGATCTTTACTACTACTGGTTCCCCTAACTCCAGTGATCACTAGCATCCACCTAGAACACATTTTACATGTTTCTTCGCCAAGTATTTGGCACCTATGCCAAGGGGTGTCGCCATGTCGTAAAAAAAGTTTAACCTTTTGCAAGCGTATTTGTAAGAAATGAAAAGGCGCCCACTTACACCTATTTTATCACGGGGCGCACCAGACCACATCAATACTCAGGTTGACTTTTGGTCTCTCTCTCTCTCTCTCTCTCTCTCTCTCTCTCTCTCTCTCTCTCTCTCTCTCACAGATATTCAGGTTTTTACTGACCCGCACATTGGTATATTTATATATATATCCACAGGTCCCCTACAAACAAGTATTAGCGGACTGCCGACAGTCGTGCATAGACATTCATGCACTGGTAAGCACTTCCAGGGATGTGTTTTCCTTGATTAGAAATATCAATAAGCATTAGTAGCTTAGCAGGTATTTTTTGAAAGATGCTTTTGAAAGATACCCGAATATAGACCCGCCTTTTACTTACAAAACAATTCTTCATTTTTTGTGGATCCACACAGGAATACTCATTACCTGAACACCAATCAATTTTACCCGTCCTGATGAAGGCCCCCCTACAAACAGCACTTTCGAACTGCTCCTTTTGGCCGAAAAACAGTTGTGTCGACTTCCCTATACATTATTGATTGTTCATACGGCTCAGCAAGCTGATGTTTTCAGCAGATAGAATGATTTGCAGTTCCCAACAAATGTAAAGGCACTCTCCTGCATTTGCATTAACTAATGTTTGATGTTTTTTACATCTTGAACGTTTCTATGTTTACACTGTATTGTTGCTTTATTTTGGCAGTTCCTGTGAAACACTTTGTGAAAAAAATGATATATAAATGTCTTGCACTGAAGTGACATATGGAACTGTGATGTCTACCTTGTAATTAGGTAAACTCATAAAAAATCCTTTTCTGGGGTCAGAATGTATTCGGGTTCGACCTTTTATTTAGGTGTCATGGATTGGGTGTGTGAATGAGGGACACGTATGGGCGGTGCGTGGCAGCAGTGTGAATGGAAGCTGTAGGAATGGAATCGAATGGAAAGTTCAGGATGATTGACTGAGGGCTCTCCATGAGTTGTTGAGGCTGGTTAGTGATAAGATGCAAGGAAGGTCAGGGATGAATGGAAAGAAAGTTGGCTCTTGATTGAGGGTGGATCCACTTTGGATGGTTTCTAGCAGTGGTCCTCTCCTTTTATGTGTGGAAGGAGTTGTTAATGATGTGATCCAATGCAGGGGCACTGATGTGCATCACTCTGTAATGTGTGTGTAGGGTATACCTAAAGGGTGATGGCTGGCACATAAGCGGGAGTAAAAGCCATAATGAAATATCAGAGGACCCGACCATACAACCATAGGCATGATCGGCTCACTAAAGAACAGGTTGGTGGTTTGATACAAAATGGCTAAGGTTTCTTATTTATAAAACCACTGAGCCACTGGGGTAGGAGATACAATGACACAGGTACTCCGCTGCACAGAAATGTGATGACAATAACGTGGTGACCCCGAAACTATTTGCGGGTCACTTTTTGGGGACAACCCAGACACTGAGCCCCATCTCCTGCCCCAAACACCTTCATTCCGTCTTCTCCCATGCACTCCAAAAGCTTGCATCCCTCCCTGCTGCATCAGCAGAATTTTAAAAACATGTTTTTTAATTCCCAGCACAAGTGTGCTAGAAATAGAAACAATAAATGTTTGACAATCCCTACTGCCCTACGTGAGCCAGCTGGGCCCATTAGGACAGTGGGGCATCCTAGAGGGCTCTATGGCTGGGATAGCACCAACCAGACTTGCATTGTAGTGTTCTAGTTCCTGACTGCTGGGTGGGAAGTGAACTTTTCTGGATGAATTTCCCAAACATTTTGAACACTTGGAGGTCTAAATTTCGGATGGTTCACGACAACCCCGAACTAGTTCACCCAAACATTACTGATTGCAGGAATGGTATATTTCTGGTGGCAGTATGTTGCAAAGTAAGTGGGCACCCAGATCTAAAACAAAATAGTATTGTGTGCAAACATTTCTAATTTGTGATTTTTTTTATTTTTATTGAACCTATGCCCACCCCTAAAATCAGGAACTGGTGGAGGCACTGATTAAATCACTTTCATATAAAAAGTCTCCAAGTGGTGATTCTGGTGCTTAAGTGTTGGTTGATTAAAACATATGTTTGCAGTTGGATAGCCATCGCCTGTGGGATGCTGCTGAAAGTTACAGCTCCTATATAGGTAATAGCTGTGCTAGGCATATCATGTGCTGATCTAGCACTCTGTCGCTATCCCTCTTTCCCTCTGACTTATTTTTCTCTCTCTCTCTCTCTCTCTCTCTCTCTCTCTCTCTCTCTCTCTCTCTCTCTCTCTCTCTCTCTCTCTCTCTCTCTCTCTCTCTCTCTCTCTCTCTCTCTCTCTCTCTCTCTCTCTCTCTCTCTCTCTCTCTCTCTCTCTCTCTCTCTCTCTCTCTCTCTCTCTCTCTCTCTCTCTCTCTCTCTCTCTCTCTCTCTCTCTCTCTCTCTCTCTCTCTCTCTCTCTCTCTCTCTCTCTCTCTCTCTCCCTCCCGCTCGCTCTGGGAAACATGAGTTCAGTTGCAAGTGTTTGCTTGAGTCACCCAGCTGTTGCTGTGGTCAGACGGAATACCCATATATCTAGACGAAGGTGGGGAAGGGTACTGTGTTGTTTTCTGTGGTTAGAGTTCAGTTGCAAGTGTTTGCTTGAGTCACCCAGCTGTTGCTGTGGTCAGACGGAATACCCATATATCTAGACGAAGGTGGGGAAGGGTACTGTGTTGTTTTCTGTGGTTAGGATAGAAGCAGAATGAAAAAAGGGGCTATCACACTAAGGGTACATTGCCCAACATGGAGCAGCCGAGGGCAATGCATATCGGTTCTGTAGGGGATGGTGGTGTTCTGACAGCAACGAAAGGACCAGGTTGCAGGTTTTATTTTTATGTTTACTACTTTCCATCGTTGTTAGTTATTGGAATATGTGCATACTGTACCAATCCATGGGTTCTGGGGTTTTACCAACCAGTGAATAGCACAGATCAGTAAACATTGTCTTGGTGCTCAAGGAAGAAGCAGACCATTTGTTTTCATCTATGTATGACCCTTTCCAATGAAGGAAGGGTATTTTAACAGCCAAATGGTGTGTATTCTCGACAACATGCTATTAAATATATATATTTAATAGTACTAACTGGTATGAATAATCCTCAGGAGGCAGTGGTTAAGTGGTAAAACCCTTTATTAGATATGATTGTTGTAAGCATCGACCTCACAGCTCACCATCATCAGCAACAGTCAATCTTGGAACCTGGAACCTCTGCACACTCTGCCCTCACTCCAGAGATCCCAGGTTCTATGGATGCTAGTAACTGAGCTGTAATAGCACAATACTGTACGTATATTATGCATACTGCATATGTATGATGCACACTCCTCCCTTCCTTGCACCAAACACGCCCCACATTCCCTCTCTTGAAATCTGCCATCCCTTCTTTGCTTCAAACTCCTTTACCATTGGCCATGACCGACACACCCAAATCCATGACAACTTCGATCTCCTTGAAAAATCTTGATTCTCTCTTTTTCACCTTGACTGGTAATTTCAATTTGATAACATTGCGTAGTCTAACACTGACATTTCTACAACAATTCATTTAATCAAGCCTCTCCTTCACCTTCTCCCCACTCACATGCAACCTTTCTCATACCCTGTCCACATCAACACCCTCCCACCTTGATCGGCCCATCCAACCCATACACACATGCATATTGGGCTTCCTGCCCATCAACAACTCAAAAGGTTCCACCCCTGTCACTGTGTGGTGCTAGCATATATTGAAATGTTCTTTCCATGACCGTACTAATCCAATCATCACCGGTGGCCACAGCAACTCTTATGACATCCAGAAGTGTGCAATTAATTTTTTCTACTTATCCATTTCCTTGTGGATGGTAGTAAGCTGCAGTCACCTGTTCAATTACATTCTTCTCCAAGAAAGCTTTGAATTCTCTTGACACCTGTTGGGTGTCCTGACCCACGTTTAAGCTATCATGCTACAACATTTGGTGCTGTGGGTTTAGAAAATTCAAGATGGCGGAAAACCCACATGTGCGCCGAAATCCAGGAAAGCTGCGCAGTTTGTGCGCACACCGAAATGGTTGCCTCACTTGCCACCCACCAGTGCGAGAATGAAAGGCCGGGTTGCCATGAGGGAAATGGGTTGCCAAAGGAAAAACAGTAGCGCCGGTTAGCTTCAAAGCGCTTTAAAACCACCATTGGACTACCCGCACAGTAGTCTGAAACCATTGGGAATGGCAATGCTGATTGCCAAATGCAACCTAGAATGGTGGGGAATTCATTTGTTAAATCCCAAAAATGGGTGCAGTACCAGTACCCACCACTATCCAAAAGCCGGCATTTTAAAACCACACCAGATTTTACTTTTTTGTGTAAAACTGAATGAACCCAAAGCAGGCTAAAGAAAGACTTACTGAGAGGTGGATCCAATGTAAAGTTATATTCTGAAGTGACTTGAAGGTTTATAACAAGACTGGCTGCGCTATGGAGTCAGCAGTTTAAGTTGCACTGGATTTAAAGACACTAAAATCGAAAATGTTTAGATTAAATGAGTGACCTATGTTTGGTGTCACATGCCTTTGTAACTGTTTAAATGTCATAGTTTTAAACTTAGAATCAGCCTTCTAGCTGCATATGTGAAAATGTTTAGTTTTATTTGAATGCAGAAACTGGGGAACAGAAATGACAGCTTAAAGAGATTCCAATTTGCCTGGCAACTACCCCCATCAGGAGTGAAACTTGAGTCACAGCTGTGTTCCCAGGCCTAGCTGCCCTTTTGCTGCTCACACTAAGGATATGCCATCTATCTGATAATTGAATTACCTGTGCTCTGCAGGAGAGTGAACAATGCAACTCCCTTCACCCAGGCAGAGGGTTTATTGAGAGGATCATAAATGGCTTCCTCTTGAACAATGAGCCTCTCCTGACTCAGGCAAAGGTTTTATTACAGCGGTCGTAAAATGTAGCTTCCTCTTGGCAGAAGCTGGGAGGAGCACTGCCTGTGAGAGCAAGCTGGCTTGGCAGAACTGGATAAACCAGTATTTCTACCTTGTGCTGAGAGGAAACCACACCCCTTTGGAGCCAGAACATAACTCTAAAAAGATGAATAACTCATAGAGCAGACATGTGAACATTTTATAAATGATACCATAATTCTTGTGATTTTTCTGCCCACAGTTTAAGAGGTTTTTAGAACCGGTGGTATGTTCAGGGGGGTTTTAGCGGAAAAGTGGATATTACTCTAAATGTATGCATGTTAAAAATCTGAAACTTCATCAGTTAATGTCCATACTCCCTGCACACATGTATGTAAAGTTGGGTCAATGTCAGAAATTGAAAAATCAGTTAAAAAGTCAATTATGTGCCATTTCTGAATGCAAGCTCTTAGAAACAGCAGATTTGGACAGAGACATGGCTAAATTCAGCCACACCATGTATATGTAATTTCAAGCAACTGTGTAACTGTGAAATATGTCTTTTATTATCAAATATAGAATGTGTGCAATCTGACAGAGGAGTGTCCTATCTGCAAGCCATAAAATGACATCCCTCTGACTCACAGTTCATTCCCCAATCAAATGATAAATGGAAGTTTGACCAATTAGAAGCTGAGAGAGAGGTAGGGTCAGTGATGCTAGAACACACCCACATTCTAAACACATAAAAGCAGACAGACAGGACAGATAGGGACCTTCAATTCCATCTGCCGCTGGAAGCTCTTCCGGAAAAATCCATACTTTACCTCCATCAAACCTCCAGAGAGCCAAACTAGAGACTTCAATCTATCCAGAACTAGAGACCCAGACCAGAGAACCAGAGAGAGCTGACCCAGATCACTGTGAAGTGCAGAGACCAGAGGCGAGTCTAAAACCCTGACCAGATCCGTGATGAGGCCCATTTAATTCAAGAATATAGTGTGAGTACCCAGCTGAACTGTGTAGAACCAATCTATTAGTTTAAATTCATCTAATTCAATCTATTTAACCTAAGTAGAACTGCCTGATAGCTCCGAATCTGTCACCTGTCATTCTAGCTGCAAAATTTGTCACTTGTCATTTCCTAGTTGCAAGCTGCACTTGTCTTTTTGAACTTTAAAATTTCAAATCTGAAAAACGACCTTCACAAAATCGCTCATATCTCCGCAACCGTTTGTGCTAGAGACTTGCAATAACTTTCATCTGAAAGGTTAGAATCGTGGCTTTCCTACGAACCTAGAACCGCATTCCTACCCCTTATAGTTTTACCGCAATCGCGGAACACGCATTCGCGAATTTTACCGCGATTTGCAAATTTCTTCACATGTAAAAACTGCTGCTGCTTGCCTTCCATTTGCCAGAAATTCGTTTAACCTGCTAACTATCCCTGCATCATTGCTAGTGTGAGCCTGGACTAATATTAACTAGATACCACTCACCCTGAACCTCTGAAAGGGAATTAAAAGCATTTCCAGCATATTTCTCATCCATTGCTAGCACATATCAAAGCATTTTGCCTGTGTTTTCAAAACTCCTATCTGTTTTCTGTAGTGTAAGCTTGCTGGGGTGAACTGATTTACATTGGTTGCATTTCTGAGAACTGTGTGTTTTCCTTCCATTTCCTTGCCTTGCATCAAGGGGGGGAGGGGATTGCCAGAGAAAAGTGATTACATTGTTTTGTTGAAATCATATTGAGTATTTTCTGTACTGCATTCATTGAATATTGCATCCACCTGAGCTTACATAAAGCATCCTCTACCACATTATACTTTTGTTCCTATTTACCAGTGTGCTACCTTATCCATTTCATGTCAACTCATTAGTGATTATAAGAAGTGTGCTAGTGCCAGATTCTCCGTTGTTGATCTTTATCATATCAGATTAAGTGTGCTATTCAATTATTAATTTATTATAAAGTGTGATATATATATATATTTTAAATTATCAAATAAACCTTTTAACTTGCAAAACAGAACTACTTCTTGGCTCAGTGGGGTCAGGGGGATTCCAAGAGAGGGGTGTTATATAGGGGTAGTCATCCAGAACGCATGAACTGGACATAAAGATATATCAATAAGGGTTTTCATTCAGTATTCTAGACTAGGCGTTAACTTAGCTGTAGTGCTGAATTGAATCCTCTTACAAATTGGGGGCTCGAGCCGAGACGTTGGGTTAGATTTACCACTTGTGCAGCTTAATACAGTGTGCTAACTGACGGGATACATACATCCGGTCGGATCACCACGCTGCATTACGCTGTGAAGCATTCCTCAAAAGGGACACTCCAAGAAAAGTTCTGTTCTGCAAAAATAAAATACAAACTTCTGTAAGTCAGGACAGAGACCAATCTCTAGAATGACGACCTTAGTAGACATGAAAATAGCCAGAGAGCACCTCTTGCATAAGCTATTTGTGAGAGGTGAATGGACCGAACAGGGCCAGGATGTGTGGTTGCAGGCCATCACACAACAGGTCACTGAAACAGGGTCAGATATATATAGAGATCAGGGTCCCTTACATGTGGCCCTGAGTGAACTATATATGGCTCCTAAAGCCAAAGAGGAACACAATAAGATTGCCAGGATAGCAGCATACCTGTACCTATATATGGGAGACATGCAGGATAGATGTGCTGAAAGCCAAAATCTGGCAAATAGGCAACAGATGGCATTACAGAAGGCCCAATCTGATCTGGACTCTTCTGAGCAGAGGCTGCAGAGGAGCCAGGAGTCAGAAGATGATAGTAGGCAGCACATCATTAAAATAAAGAAGGATATGGATGTGCTGCAACAGGAAAAGGTAGAACAGAATACCAGATTTCTGGCCTTGCAGAAGGAATACCAAGAAGGTTTGGACTCCCTACTGCAAAACCAGAAAAAGCTGGAGCAACAACTGGACTTCAACAGGGTATGTGCTGAGCAGGTAGTCACCCTGCAAGGCCACCTGGATAGAGTGAAGGCGGAGAGCAACAAACTAATTCTGAAAGATCTGGATACCCAGGCAGAGTTTGATCAGGAGCGCCAGAATGCTGGTGCCTTCCAAAGGCAAAGGGACGACCTGGCAGCACAGATGCAGGCTCTCAGTCAGGAAAGGGATACCTTAGGCCAGGAAGTCTGCCATTTAAAAAGAAAAATGGAAGAAAATCACCTGACCCACCAGGGACTGGGTGACCTCCAAAAAGAACACCAGAACTTGCTAGAGCACACCAGGAGGGTGGAGGATGCTCTAGCAAGAAAGGAGCAGGCCAATAGGGACACAGCTCAGGAGGTAACCCTCCTGCAGCAAAGACTGGCCCAGTTCTCCAGGACCAACCAGGAAGCACAGAGGGAAAATGAGGCCCTCTGTCAACACAATGATAGGCTCCAACAACAGGTAGCGATGCAGGAGAGACTGATAGAGTCGAGTAAGGCCTTAACAGAGGAACTGAAAGCACAAATGCAGGCTCTTGCATTGCAACAGGGAGCAGGGGCGGATAGAGATGAGGTCCGCTGGGAAAGAGAGACTCCTGACCACAACCGCAGGAGCCCTAACACCAGGGGCCTTCATCTCCCCCAGTCCCTGGACTCTACCACCCCCATGTCCCCTGGCGCACATGAGCACAGGGCCGCAGGGATGGCAGATTACTATCCAGCTAAGAGTATGGGGCTCATAGGCCAGTACCACTCAGGAATGGAGGGGTGGGCATCCGGGTATGGGCACCCAAGTACAGTACAGTTCAATGGGGAACCCCAGGAGAGTAGGCCCATTAAGGGCATCCTGAAAACCTCTGCCCAGTTAGGTCAGTGGAGGGGGTACCCATCAAATCCTGGCAGCAAGGAGGAATCTGAAGACTCCTCTGAACTGCGCAGGACACAGGAGACCAGGTCCCCACATTCTGCCAGCCATTCCCAGGCTCGCAGAATCCGGGAAAACCTGGAAGAACAGACGGGAACCTCTGGGAGCAGTGCCTCTGAGTCCGAGGAAGAATGGACAAGGGTTACCCGAACCAAAAAGGCCAATAAGGCAAAAAGGGCCTTGCTTAAGGACCCCTTAAAGCAGATTAAGGCGATCAGGAGCGTCATCACGCCTTACCATAAGAACGCTAAGTATTCTGTTTGGGAGCACTTAGAGTTGTTTGAACAAATGATGGAGACTTTCCATTTGAAGGACAGCCAAAGCTGTATTCAATATGTAAAGTGGACCTTCTCCCCGGAATACTCCAGTTTCTTTGCGGGGCTGGAGGACCAAAATCATTTAAGATGGTCCACCTATAAGGCGGCCATCTTGAAACATTTTTCTGTTCACAGAAATCCTCAAGAGGCTCGCAAGGCAGCCTACAATTTGCAATGTGGGGAGGATCAGGCCCCACAAGAATTTGTGCAGGAGTTAAAGCGTGCTTTTGCACAGACCACAAGAAGGGTGCGCACGGATAGCAGGGAATTTATTAATACGTTTTTCCATGCCTTGCCCAAATATATCATGACCCAGCTCGTGAGGGATTTTCACGAGAAAAGATCTTTAGACTGGGTCATTGAACAGGCTACCCGGATCTATGAGGTGCAGAAACCGGTAGATAGCAAAAGTAATGCCCAGAAAAACCCCAAAGCCAACACCACCCCTGCTGCTGCCAAGGTGGCAGAGGTAAAGGTCACCCCCGTTTTAGATTTGGAGATGGGGGGGCCTAAAAACCTACCTGCACCTAATAATGCTAGGCCCAGAAGGTCCTCGGGCCAGTCACAGACAGGGAGCCAAGGAGGCAGCCCCACAAATGGGGTCCCTCGCTCTCCTGATTATGTAAGTCCCCGTTACAAGGGAAATCGACCCATCCTGGGTTATGTGTGGACTCCTCCAGCCCAAGGGGGGAATCCAGCCAAGCACCTAACCCAGGGAACTTCCCTCCAAACTTCCCACAGGAGGGCAGAAATTTACCAAACCCTGGGCAGAACTTTTTCCCCAGATATCCACCCGACTTTCAGCCCCAAAACCATCCATCCTTCTTTCCCCAATTCCCTGAGCCCAGACCACTGAATCCGGGAGAGGGGAGGCCAAGGGTGGAGGGGTACCCAAATCTTCCCAACCCGGGGTATTACCAGAGGAGGGACAGCTACCCTTCCCGGGATCAGCCCAGGGGAGAAAACAGGGCCCCGTATCAGCCTGAGCGGGTTTCCCAGTTAGAGCGCCAGGTTCAAAACATGGCGCCGGACCTGGGTCACATACTGAGGGCTCAGCAGAACCCTCAGATGGGCGTGCCGGCGCAGAACGCACCCAACTCTGGACCTGGTGCTCCAGAACAATGACGGGGGCAGCACCCCGATAACTCACCGGTTCCCAGGGAGGAGGCACAAAGGGAAGGGGGGTGTAAAGCCTTGGAGGAAACTTCCTTCCTCACTTGTAAACAGCCCCTGGAAACCCAGGAACCGGAAACAAAATCTCTTGCCCCTGAAAGTCTGCCTCCTAAGGAGCAGAGGGGGGGTAGGAGAAACAAAAGACCCAAACAGACTCAGTTTGAGGAGGAGGTACAGATCTTCCAATTTGAGGGAGAGGGATCCTCAGAGGATCCTGGGAAAAGGATCTTCTCCTTCAGAGAGGGGGGAACTCCTCCCAAAGAAAAATGGGTCCCTAGGGATGCAAATCCAGACTGGGGAGATGTGGAGACTGAGCTACGGCCGCCCACCATCTCATCCCAGAACCAACAGCAAGAAAATCCCCTGGTTCAAACCCATCCTGGTGACTGCCTCCAAAAAGGGGGGGGCGGCCCAGAACCGGAGCCAGGGGAACCCACAATGGCTCTGATCTCCAGTTGCCAAATTTTTCTTTCAGATTCCCAAGGCTCTCCACAGAATTCTGCCCAAATCTCTTCGCTAGCAATGTCCAAAACCAGAAAGTTAGCCCACCAGTTGTCCAAAAATGTACATTACCTGTGCCCCCTTGAGGAGAAGGAGGGAAGATATTATGCCCCGGTACAAGTACAGGGGCAGGGTACAATCTCGGCACTGGTGGACACTGGATCTCAAGCTACCCTTCTGTCCAGAAGGGCCTTTGACGAACTGAATGCAGGAAGGGGAGAGAATTACCAAATTCCTCTCACCTCTCTTCCGGGAAAACTACAGAACTTTGACGGGAAGGAAATTCCCGTTGAGGGGACTGCAGACTTGGACATTAAAATTGGGCGACACAAGCTGAAACACCCGGTCATAGTTGTGACCCCGGAGGGCACCCCTTGTTTACTAGGGAATGACCTCCTGAGAAGGTTGTCACCCCTAATAGATTGTGTAAACAAGGTCCTCTGGACCCAGACTAGCCGACCAATAAAATTAAAACAGAGTGTCAACCATGTTAGTTTAAACGGCACATGCCACATGGTTGAACAAAAATCTGACCAAGTAGAATTTCTCTTCCAGAACAACCAGATTCCAGACGTGACAGTAATAGCAGTAGGACAACAGACTAGTGATGGGGGGTCCTCTCTATTTCTGAAAATCAACCTTCCTTCCAGTCTAAAGTGGTACTCCACGCTGGAAGGAAACACTCTGAAATTCTATACCAATCCACAATCTGAAACTCCCACTCCTATAGTCCAGAAAGATGTGAAATCAGCTCAGAGCCTGGCTGATATTCAGCAAATTGGAGAGCAGTTGTTCATCCCTGTTCAGTTAAATGATGGGAAGGACTCTGTTCTCGCTCGAGTGTGTGTGAACAAAGGTAAGAGCTTCATCAGCGAAGCCATGTTTCGCCAACTCCCAAAAGATCCAGCCATTCCCCCCTTCAAACTGATAGACAAATGGGAAATGGACCTGGAAGCACCTAATTCCAAACATCTCCTGCCAAGCAGGTGTATGCTCAAAATCTCCATTGGCAACAAGAGCATAGTCCACAATTGTTGGGTCGTGCGAGACGTCCCTGCCGCCTTTTACTTAGGCAGTGACATTCTCAATCGCTTTGCCATTAGTTTGGACCTAATAAACTTCAAAGCTTGGTCCCGATTAGCGGATAATCCCATGGGCTTTGATGATCCAGAAAAAGCATTTAGGTCAGCTCAATTGCTACCTTATGCAGTTGAAATTCAGATCAAAGAGGAAGTCACCATCCCAGAAAGGACCCGACAATTCTCCCTGGAAGTGAAAGTTAAAAGAGGACAATATTTGCAAAACCCTGATGCTTACATACATCTAAATGCTTCTCTCCAACTGCAAGGGTTAGGGGTAAACCCAACTCCATTAGTCAACATGGAACATGACACCATTCTAATAGAGGTGGACAACAGCGACTTAAAGAGTATTACTCTAGCCGCAGGCACCATTATTGGAATGGCGGTTGATGACCGACATTTTTCCATCGACTTAGTAAATGAACTGTTAGGACCAATCCCCAAGGACTGTTTTGACAGTGACAGTGAGGACAATACAACACCAGACAGGATCTTTACCCGGCATGGGGGGAACCTCCTGGTGTACACTTCCTGCCCTTATGGTAAGGAAGATGTGACGTGTGACTTCAGGAGGGATGAGGTGATTTTCCAGGTCCATGAGGGCTGCCTTTCCCACCTGAAGCCTCCGGTCCAAATCAGCACTCTGACCAGGGACTTCTCCACCCAGCTGGAGGAGGCCGCGGAGATAGCCAAACCAGAAGTCTTTCCAGGCTTCAGGCAGATGGTGGAAGAGAGAGTCAACCTAGCTGATGCCTGTGTGACTCTGGAACAAAAGCAAAAGTTGAGACAAGTTTTCTTGGATTTCCAAGATCTCTTTGCGGTAGACTCATATGACTGTGGTCGCACCGACATCCACACAACCACAATCCCCACGGACCCTGGCATGACTCCAGTGTTTGTGAAGCAATATCGCTTGCCTCTCGCATCAATGGAGTCCCTTACTGAAATAATTAAGAACCTTGAGTCCCGGGGAATAATCCGTCCAGTCCACAGCACCTTCAATAATCCGGTGCTGGGAATATTGAAGCCAAACGGCCAGTGGAGACTCTGTGCTGACCTCAGGGAGCTCAACAAACGGGTCCATACTTCCCGATGGCCTCTGCCCTACATTGACCAAGGGCTGGCCCAGATCCAGGGGTCACAGGTATTCACTGCAATAGACCTGACCAATGGATACTGGACTGTGCCTGTCAGTAGGGAGGACCAATACAAGCTGGCTTTTACCTTTGGGGGCCAGCAGTACACATGGACCCGGACTCCCTTCGGATACCTCAACTCCGGCAATTAATTCAACATTTTTCTACACAAGGCCATGCCCGACTTGGGTGCAAGGGGTAACCTGGCTTATGTAGATGATGTCCTCATCAAAAGCTCAACTGTTGAGGAACACATAGCGGAGATCCGTTATGTTCTGACACAGTTGAGGGCCGCCGGAGCAAAACTTTCCGTTCAGAAAGCACAGTGGTGTAAAACCCGTGTTAACTTCTTGGGGCATGAGATTACTCCTCAGGGTCTTTGTCCCCAGGAACAGAAAGTGGAAGCACTTCATTAACTGAAAGACCCCACAACGCTGCGGGAACTAAGGAGCCTCCTTGGACTGACTAATTACAGCAGAAAGTTCATTGAGGGCTACGCAGAGATCACCAGACCCCTGATTCATCTCCTGAAGGGGGGGGTCAAGTGGGAATGGGGTCCAGAACAAGCCGAGGCAGTAAAACAACTCAAAAGAAGCCTCTCACAAGCGCCTTGCCTAGCTTACCCGGTCAGAAACAAGGAGTTCTTCCTGGAGACAGGGTTCTCTAATACGTGCTTGACGGCAGTATTATATCAAAAGCATGACAAGGTCAATAAAGTAATCTCCTATGCGAGCAAAACTTTATCCTCTGTGGAGGAAAAATTCAACGATTGTGAGAAGGCACTCCTGGCAACGGTGTGGGCATTGAAGAATTACCGCCCGTTTATCCAGGGGGAACACATCATAGTGGAGACTCCACACCAGCCTCTGCAATATCTCCAAAGTGACAGAATCCGGGCCGGAAATGTGAGTAATTCCCGAATTACTTCCTGGATTCTGTCAATGCAAGGCTTTCCTGTGGAGGTCAGATATGGCCAAAACAAGAAGAGTCCCCTCGCGCAAGGTCTGGCTGACTTGCATGATTGTGCCAGAGAAAACTGTCTCGAGGACGAAAGTCTAAAAATAAAGGACAACATGGAGGCATACCTTAATTCCCCACACAAAGTCTTTGAAGAAGACAAGTGTGAGGGAATGCCCACTGTCTATGTGGATGGATGCTCTTACCATGTTGACAACAACGGGGAGAAAGAACTGGTGGCTGGCGTAGGGAATGCATGGGTGAATGAGTCCCCAGAACCCTCCGCTGGATACAAAATTGGTCCCCGAAGTAGTCAGGTGGCAGAATTGATGGCTGTGCATCAGGCCATCCTCACTGCTGTCCAGCATCAACTCCACGAACTGGTCATAATCACAGATTCGGATTATGTACGGAACGGGTTCGTGGAGCACCTGGTTAATTGGAAAACCAGAGGCATGTTATGTGCTAACAACAAACCCTTGAAACATGGGAAGTTGATCCAAAACATTGATGATCTGGTCACATCGAATGGGATGACCATCTATTGGAAGAAGATTAAGGGTCATTCCAAAGTAGAGGGACCAGACAAAACTGGAAATGACTTAGCTGATCAGCTGGCCAAAACCGGAGCCATCCAAGGGGATCTAATTGAGATTGAGTCCCTGTTGGGGGAAATCCAGGTCACTGCCATCACTAGGTCCCAGACAAATGCTCACAACGACCTTTCAATTGCACAATGGAGTAAGGAGACCCCTGATGCGGATTTGATTACCGCTCAGAAGGGGGATCCAATTATTGGTAAATTTTACCAGCACCTTGAGGACCCTGAGAACTTTCCCCTGACGGATACCGATTACATTGGGAAAGAGGACCTAAGAGTGTTGATGAAATGTCCAAAAATGTTCCGGATCCAAGACGGTTTGCTGGTAAGGAAATCCAAAGCTGGCCACGATCAGTGGGTGGTTCCTACCTCATTCCGAAGCCTGATGTTAAGTCACGCCCATGATGCGGCCACCGCCGGTCATAGGGGGTTTCACACAACACTGGAAATCTTAAGAGAGGTTGCATACTGGCCACACATGGGCCAGGACCTCAACCAATATTTGAAGGGTTGTCTTGTGTGTGCACAATTTCAGCCGACATCCCTCACACACCGGGCACCTTTACAAAAGCGGGGGATGACACTGCCATGGTCAGATTTACAAATCGACTTTGTAGGCCCTGTGATTCGCTCGGCTAGGGGGAATAAGTACATGTTGACTGTGACATGCTTGTTTACCAAGTGGGTGGAATGTCTCCCAGCCCCAAATTGCAAGGCAGAAACTGCAGCTGCCTTGATGATTAACCACATCTTTTCCCGTTTTGGTCTACCTCAAAGGATTGAGTCAGACAGAGGTAGCCACTTCACCAGTGAAGTAATGACAAAGATGTGGGAGATACTGGGGGTCAAAAGGAAGTTACATATTGCTTATAGACCAGCTTCTTCTGGGGCAGTAGAGAGATATAACCGGACAATTGTGAGCATATTAAAGAAGTTTGTGGCAGATTCTGGGCCAAGTTGGGATATCCGATTACCTCTGGTCCTAATGGCCATCAGATCTACCCCTTCATCTGCAACCAAAATGTCACCATTTGAGTTGATGACTGGGCGAAAGATGGTGCTTCCTCAGCATTTGCTCTACAGGACCCAAGAGCAGACACTGATAAATGCCTCCACTACTCATGAGTATGTGGAGAATTTAAGGAAACACCTCCAACATGCTTTTGCTTATGCTCAGCGGAATCTAGAAAGATCAGCTGATAGCATGAAGACCCACTATGACCTGAAAACTTCCAGGAAGGAATATCAGGTGGGGGACCGGGTCTATCTATACAACTTCCAAAGGAACCAGGCCAAGCAGCGCAAATTTTTGCCTACATGGAAAGGACCCTTTGAGATCATCGACAAGATCTCACCTGTGGCCTACAAAATCCACATCCCCAAAGGCAGTTCGGCAGAGGGGGAAGACAAGTGGGTCCACATAAACCAGTTGAAATGTTGCCATCCCAGGCACACTCTGCAACAACTGGAGGAATCCTCTGGAATCCTAGCGGGTACTGTCTCAGACTAATTCAGTTCCAACCATAAAACATACCACATCTAGTCTCTAAAATATTGTGATTTGCATGAAACTGTCTCTTAGTTATACTGTTTTTATTTTTTCAAAATAAGAATGTAATGTTTCGTGATGATGAAATGCATATGCTGCCCCACTCTCTCAACAGTGGTGGAAAAAGTCTATGAGTAGGTATTGCCGCTCTTCCTTTGTCGTCCTAGGAGAAAGAAAACCTGAAGACGGGCCAAGGAGGATGATACGGAGACCGGGAACGAAGATCCAATGGGCCCAGTGGACCGCCCAATATTCCCATCAGGACCGGCGAGGAGAACTGATCGATCAGTACCGGATGGAGAAGAAGATGCTGAACTATGCCATCTACAGAAGAGGAAGAAGATTATGCGGACAGACCGGTGCGTGGGTCAAAACCCTTGGGCACGCGACTCCCCATCGACTCAAATTCAAAGTGCAGTCGCGTGGGGGGGCTTGTTGGGTGTCCTGACCCACGTTTAAGCTATCATGCTACAACATTTGGTGCTGTGGGCTTAGAAAATTCAAGATGGCGGAAAACCCACATGTGCGCCGAAATCCAGGAAAGCTGCGCAGTTTGTGCGCACACCGAAATGGTTGCCTCACTTGCCACCCACCAGTGCGAGAATGAAAGGCCGGGTTGCCATGAGGGAAATGGGTTGCCAAAGGAAAAACAGTAGCGCCGGTTAGCTTCAAAGCGCTTTAAAACCACCATTGGACTACCCGCACAGTAGTCTGAAACCATTGGGAATGGCAATGCTGATTGCCAAATGCAACCTAGAATGGTGGGGAATTCATTTGTTAAATCCCAAAAATGGGTGCAGTACCAGTACTCACCACTATCCAAAAGCCGGCATTTTAAAACCACACCAGATTTTACTTTTTTGTGTAAAACTGAATGAACCCAAAGCAGGCTAAAGAAAGACTTACTGAGAGGTGGATCCAATGTAAAGTTATATTCTGAAGTGACTTGAAGGTTTATAACAAGACTGGCTGCGCTATGGAGTCAGCAGTTTAAGTTGCACTGGATTTAAAGACACTAAAATCGAAAATGTTTAGATTAAATGAGTGACCTATGTTTGGTGTCACATGCCTTTGTAACTGTTTAAATGTCATAGTTTTAAACTTAGAATCAGCCTTCTAGCTGCATATGTGAAAATGTTTAGTTTTATTTGAATGCAGAAACTGGGGAACAGAAATGACAGCTTAAAGAGATTCCAATTTGCCTGGCAACTACCCCCATCAGGAGTGAAACTTGAGTCACAGCTGTGTTCCCAGGCCTAGCTGCCCTTTTGCTGCTCACACTAAGGATATGCCATCTATCTGATAATTGAATTACCTGTGCTCTGCAGGAGAGTGAACAATGCAACTCCCTTCACCCAGGCAGAGGGTTTATTGAGAGGATCATAAATGGCTCCCTCTTGAACAATGAGCCTCTCCTGACTCAGGCAAAGGTTTTATTACAGCGGTCGTAAAATGTAGCTTCCTCTTGGCAGAAGCTGGGAGGAGCACTGCCTGTGAGAGCAAGCTGGCTTGGCAGAACTGGATAAACCAGTATTTCTACCTTGTGCTGAGAGGAAACCACACCCCTTTGGAGCCAGAACATAACTCTAAAAAGATGAATAACTCATAGAGCAGACATGTGAAAATTTTATAAATTATACCATAATTCTTGTGATTTTTCTGCCCACAGTTTAAGAGGTTTTTAGAACCGGTGGTATGTTCAGGGGGGTTTTAGCGGAAAAGTGGATATTACTCTAAATGTATGCATGTTAAAAATCTGAAACTTCATCAGTTAATGTCCATACTCCCTGCACACATGTATGTAAAGTTGGGTCAATGTCAGAAATTGAAAAATCAGTTAAAAAGTCAATTATGTGCCATTTCTGAATGCAAGCTCTTAGAAACAGCAGATTTGGACAGAGACATGGCTAAATTCAGCCACACCATGTATATGTAATTTCAAGCAACTGTGTAACTGTGAAATATGTCTTTTATTATCAAATATAGAATGTGTGCAATCTGACAGAGGAGTGTCCTATCTGCAAGCCATAAAATGACATCCCTCTGACTCACAGTTCATTCCCCAATCAAATGATAAATGGAAGTTTGACCAATTAGAAGCTGAGAGAGAGGTAGGGTCAGTGATGCTAGAACACACCCACATTCTAAACACATAAAAGCAGACAGACAGGACAGATAGGGACCTTCAATTCCATCTGCCGCTGGAAGCTCTTCCGGAAAAATCCATACTTTACCTCCATCAAACCTCCAGAGAGCCAAACTAGAGACTTCAATCTATCCAGAACTAGAGACCCAGACCAGAGAACCAGAGAGAGCTGACCCAGATCACTGTGAAGTGCAGAGACCAGAGGCGAGTCTAAAACCCTGACCAGATCCGTGATGAGGCCCATTTAATTCAAGAATATAGTGTGAGTACCCAGCTGAACTGTGTAGAACCAATCTCTTAGTTTAAATTCATCTAATTCAATCTATTTAACCTAAGTAGAACTGCCTGATAGCTCCGAATCTGTCACCTGTCATTCTAGCTGCAAAATTTGTCACTTGTCATTTCCTAGTTGCAAGCTGCACTTGTCTTTTTGAACTTTAAAATTTCAAATCTGAAAAACGACCTTCACAAAATCGCTCATATCTCCGCAACCGTTTGTGCTAGAGACTTGCAATAACTTTCATCTGAAAGGTTAGAATCGTGGCTTTCCTACGAACCTAGAACCGCATTTCCACCCCTTATAGTTTTACCGTAATCGCGGAACACGCATTCGCGAATTTTACCGCGATTTGCAAATTTCTTCACATGTAAAAACTGCTGCTGCTTGCCTTCCATTTGCCAGAAATTCGTTTAACCTGCTAACTATACCTGCATCATTGCTAGTGTGAGCCTGGACTAATATTAACTAGATACCACTCACCCTGAACCTCTGAAAGGGAATTAAAAGCATTTCCAGCATATTTCTCATCTATTGCTAGCACATATCAAAGCATTTTGCCTGTGTTTTCAAAACTCCTATCTGTTTTCTGTAGTGTAAGCTTGCTGGGGTGAACTGATTTACATTGGTTGCATTTCTGAGAACTGTGTATTTTCCTTCCATTTCCTTGCCTTGCATCAAGGGGGGGGGGGATTGCCAGAGAAAAGTGATTACATTGTTTTGTTGAAATCATATTGAGTATTTTCTGTACTGCATTCATTGAATATTGCATCCACCTGAGCTTACATAAAGCATCCTCTACCACATTATACTTTTGTTCCTATTTACCAGTGTGCTACCTTATCCATTTCATGTCAACTCATTAGTGATTATAAGAAGTGTGCTAGTGCCAGATTCTCCGTTGTTGATCTTTATCATATCAGATTAAGTGTGCTATTCAATTATTAATTTATTATAAAGTGTGATATATATATATTTTAAATTATCAAATAAACCTTTTAACTTGCAAAACAGAACTACTTCTTGGCTCAGTGGGGTCAGGGGGATTCCAAGAGAGGGGTGTTATATAGGGGTAGTCATCCAGAACGCATGAACTGGACATAAAGATATATCAATAAGGGTTTTCATTCAGTATTCTAGACTAGGCGTTAACTTAGCTGTAGTGCTGAATTGAATCCTCTTACACACCAACTGCGGACCATTGTCCGACAGGCATTTATGTGGAAAACCTTCCTGCCAAAATAAAGGCTCGAGAAACCAGATTGTGCTACTAGAACTTACATCTTTCAAGACACAGACTTAAGTGCATTTAGATAATATGTCCATGACCACCAATAAGTATGTATCTCTAGCTCCCTTTTTGTTGAATGGACCAAATAAATTGAGTGCTATCTCATTTGAGGGCACCTTGGGAGACTTGCGCAACTTCTTGGGCGGTTTACACAACTGAATTCTTTTATCCCCTTTCACACATTCTGTACAATCCCTCACCATACACTCCACCTCTTCATCCACACCGGGCCACCAATAAACTGCTCGTATTAACACTTTGGTCCTTGCCAGACCATATCCTCTATATTCCCAAAGTCACAACAGCATTGCTCATCTCCTTGGGAACCACCAATCGATGGCCCCATCACAAATAACCACCATGTACACACAACTCATCTCTTACTCGCCTATAATCCTTAACCTTCTCATCACCACAGGCGTTGGAATTCATCTGTACAAACTCCAACACAGCTTGATAAATCTCATCCCTTGAACACACTTCATCCCATTCCATCTGCTTCATGCTCTCCTGAACTTGAAAACTAGAAAAATCCCTACAATTTCCTCTTCAATTTCAGTATCCTCTTCCACCACAAGGGGATATGCAACTGCTGACCCAGACAACGCATCAGATATAACATTGTTCCTACCATTACCCTGAACCTTTTCACCTGAAATTGCAAGCCTTCTAAACTGCTCCCCATTTCATAATTCTCCTTGACACCCCTTCCAATCGACCTAAGTTGAAAATACTAAAAAGGGATTAATGATCTGTCCTGACCTTAAATTATTGCCCCCACACATGCATCCTGAATTTGTTGATTTCCCACACACAAGCCAACACCTCCCTTTCTACCCCAGAATATCTTCTTTCAGCCTCCTTGAATATCCTTCAGACAAACACAATGGTCAACAAATCTCCATTATTCTCTTGCATAAATACTGCAACAAGACAGCAATCACTTGTGTCAGTGTAGATCACTGTCTCCCCCCTTCCACAAAACCAACCAACAATGGTGCCTGAACTCTGCAACATTCATAATTCCAATCAAACACCACACCTTTTTTTTAAGCTTCCCATGTTTTTAGTCTTGGTCGCAAACCCTTCAAGAAACTTGCTGTAGAGTTCTGACAACCCTAAGAATGATGCCACATCACTTTTGGGCTCAGGCATCTTCTTACTCACATGCACTGTGCCATGCTTTGGTTTCAAACCCTACCCCAGAACCTCATGACCAAGATAAGTAACTTTGTCAGCTCTGAAAGTAAATTGTCAAGCCTACTTCCTCCAAAATCTAAGCACCATTTTTAACCGATTATCACACTCCTCTAATGAAGCACCACACACCATCTTGATAGAACAACAGTCCCATTTCATTACCCAACAACTCATGCTTGAAATTTTGAAATACACTTGCCACCGAGACAAGCCCGAACGGCATCATTCTGCACCTAAATAACACAACAGGCATTATAAATGTCATCAAATCCATCAAATCCTCATGAAGCTCAATTTGATGGTATGCCGCTCTGAAGTCTAGAATAGAAAAGACATGTGCACCAGCCACTCCTGCCAATAAGTCATCTATTCCAGGAAGTGGACATTTCTCTGCCCACATAATTCCCTTCCTTTTCCATCTTTTTAATCTCAATCTCCACAATTCTCACTTTTGCTGACAGTGGTACTGCCCCTTGCTTGAGTCTTATACCATGAACAAAGTCTCTGAGACAACCCAGTTTCTTTTCAAAAACGTCCAGACCATTGTTTTTTTTTCTCTTTGTCCTGAACTGTCAACATTTGTTCTGGTTGACATGGATCCAACTTAATGGCCAATTTCCCACTTCTTCACCCTATGAATGTAGTATTCCTTTTCTTGCTACATACACCACACCAGTTGCTCTCCTCCATTTGAATTGTGATTCAGCTGCAAAATGCCAAATTATTTCAATAGGGACATCTCCATAAGCATTTGCTGTGTTCTCTGGCTCCTCTAGAATGCAATACTTGAAGTCATCCTTCCAAACCTGTACCCTTTTGAGAGTATAGTCTGCCCCACTGTCACTCATCATGGGTATTTGCACACCATTTACAGAAACCAATGCATATGGCTTCTTCCTCTTCACTTTTCCTGACACTGCTTTGACAGAATGGATTACTTCTCCCCCCTTTCCTCATAATCATCTCCATCTTCCTCTTCATTTATTTCCCATATCTGTCCATAATCTCTGATGTTCTTGCCACACTGGCCATGTGCCCTCTCCAAACACATTCACAACAAATAATGCACACTGCTGCACACTCTTGTCATTAGCCAAGTGAAAGCTACTTCCACATCTATAACATCTCCTGCCCTGCATGCTCCTTGCTTCCACTTTAGGTGAACTCCATGGATGTCCAGTGCTCTTAGCACCTCAGGCCATTAAACCACCTTCTTTGAAAACATCCTTCCCTTTTTCGTCGCCTTTCTTTCAATTATCAGCAATTGTTTTTGAGCTGCCTTGTTCACCTTGTTTACCATTGACCTGACAATGTTTCTAGACAAGTCTGATTTATGAAGTGTCTTCCAAACACGTGCTCCCTTGCTCCTCCAGAACTATCAAGGACCACATTGCTTCCCTCACTCCATCCTTGGTTGATTTCTGCAATCACTTGTTCACCTTGTTCACCACTGGATCTTTCCACTTTCTCCTCAAGCACTCCCTTGTGCACCCCCTTCAGTCGATCCTTCCTGTCCTGCGAACTTTCGCCTGATCTCCATCACTCCTTTCCTGGGCAAACTCCTGGAAAAGCTGTCCATCTCCCAGCTAGCCCTCACACTGAATCTGTTGGTTGTCTCCATGACCATTAGTCTGGCTTCAGAGCAGTCAGAGGCACAGAAACGGCTCTTCTGAACACCCGTGAAGATCTGCACTCTAACCTTGTCTCCAGCTCTTCCGGTGCCCTCATCCTCCTTGACATTTCCACTGCATTTGATACGGTCAATCACTCCATCCTGATTAATCGACTCCGAGAGAACCTGGTCATCACGGATCAGGCTCTGTGGTGGCTGACCTCCTTCCTTTTGGACCCACCTTCCAAGGTACAACTTGGGTTGAACTGGATGCTTCCAGCCCTATAAAATGAGTAGCAATACCCTGGAGATAGATGGGGATGCAGATTTTTATCAAACATCAATAATTCAGATGACACAAATAGCTTGGCAACAGTTTGTCTGTTTTAATGCAAGTATTTAAAACAGAGAGTACAATGAACATCAGCAATCACTTGATAATCTACCTCTCAATCATTTCATAAAAAAGCTGGTTTCTTAAACCCATAATTGGTCATAGCTGACGTGTTCACCTGCGTCATTGCCAACGTCATCCTACGTGGCAAACTACTAAAACCTATCAGGAAGCGAGATTGGTTCTAAGTGAATAACTAAGTATAGGTGTTATATCTGTATGGCGTAACGGAGAGAAAGTATTGGATATTTAACATCAGGTGGGGCAACTAAGCCCTCCCTTCAAAATGGTCATTATGAACGTCACTAAATGTACGACGTCCCATTGGCTACACAAATTATAGGATCCCCAACTACGTGGTCCCTATACAATTGGTTGGCTTCTAACCCTGTCAGTAACTTTCCACCTATGTGAGCAGCACGCATACGGAACAACCAGGTGCGGGTGAGCTTGTCTTGATACCAGCTTCTCACCAATTAAAAATACAGTCCATCATCATCTCAATGGTTCAGTGTCAATTAGCACTTTGAAGTTGGCCTTGAGTCTGTACTGTTCTCTGGGACTTTTTAAGGAGTATGGGTACTCTCTGGCTTCCGTGCGTAGGTGTGATCTTCTTGTGCATCCAACTTTCTTCTATCACGTGACTCGACACCACGATTAGAGCCTTTTTGTTTATTTGATTTTATTCTTCAATATTCCTCTGAGGTCCTTTGCTCTGCTTGACCTTCTTGAACAGCGGTTTCTGTTCTTTCCCGTTAATTGTATCCAATTTCAGCCAATTGCAGTTCTGATAAGACCTTGGCTTCCGCGGCTCACTCCTAATTCTTAGCTGAAATATATTCTGTTTAATTTAATTGCTTTCATAACTGCGACACTGAATTGAGGCCTTCCTCGTTGCTCAAGACTGCTTTATACGTAGTGTATGGGAGGATTGGTCCAAGAGACCTCCCTCCCCTGCATCCTCTCCCCCGGTGAAGTCCATGGCTCGTCAGGGGTTCCCCTGCCACCAGGGCCCAGGAGGTGGGTGTGCCACTGGCTGAACACATTGACCAAACCTGTTGAATTTAGCTAGGCCCTGGAAACCATTTTGAGAAATAAAAGATGGTTCGAGCCCTGGTGCACCGCAGCGCAGCCCCCACCCTTGGAGAAGTTTCACTTATCCCTGTGGCCGCTGCTCTCTGGCAGATCCACTTAGAGCCTGTTCCCACGAACAAGACGGACATGAGCTAGTGTTAGATACCAACACTGTAACATTTCACCTTCCGCAGTGTATCGCTGTTCCCAGTATGACCCGGTCAGCAGGGCCGGTGTGGAAAAGAACTGTAAAATGGTCCCCTGACAAAAGCAGAGTCCCCAAACACTAATGAGCAAACCACCTGTGATGAATGCTTTCTCTCCACGGCCTTTCTAACTAAAAAACTGTAACCTCCATATAGATGGTAGAATGAGTGCTTACATGACATTCGGGATGAAGTACCCACAACCCCGTAGCTATGTGTAAATAGTAAAGATGTCCCGAGGGTCTTCATGTTATGTGTTTCACCGAGAAGACTGCACCCCACGGTCCCGCGCCATAACTGAACTAATGCTGCTAGAGTGCAAAGGAGAACAAATGCAACCCTAGTGAGAGTTTAAGTAAGGGGTGCACGAAAAGGCAGCATTTGTAGGTCTAAGCTCACTATGTGTCACTACCGCCAGCCTTGTTGACGGTTTGTTCCTGCGTGCTGCACCAACCTTACCACTACCTCACTTATCGTAAATGTATAGAAATGTAACAGAATGTTGTGGTTGTTAAATACTTAGCGTATAGATAACGTGTGTTAATTGGCCATGTGGAAGGCACTAACAATGTCAAAACATAAACTTTGAAAAGACTCAATGGGTACTGTATATTATATGAATGTTTATGCCTCCTCCACTTAAATCTGCAACACTCGAGGAAAATACCTTTGTGAACACATGCAAGGCCATTCCCCCTTCCTCCCAGTGAAGCCGGTCAGACGAAAAAGCAGTGGCCTGTGCCGCGCTGCTCCACCTCCCCCATTTCGGCTGGAGCCGCTTCAAGCATTCACATTCCCCCCGCAGCACCCAAGGCCACGACCTGCCACCTGAATTATTTACAACCCAGCAGTAAAACCCCGGCCTTAAAACACAGATCCAAAGGCGCCCTTTCTTAGGCTCCACGACCCACCGGCTCACCTTAAGTTAATGGCCCCTGTAAAATTAGGACACCCAATATTATAGCAACACTACAGGAACTCATTTATAATGACTTCTAACAAGACATGATAGCTCGGACGGCCGTCCCATGCCCTGAGACCCAACCTCGCGACCTATGACACCCGGCCAACAGGATGATGGTAACCATGTATTGATGTATCGCCAAAAGACCCCACTCTAGGTGCATCCCTCCTGTGTTGCATTAACCTGTATAATAACCTATTGGAAGATTTACCAGGGAAGATAATATTGCAATGTTGAATGACTGCGGTGTGCGTGGCCCTAGGGCAGGAAGTCAGGAAAGACGTTCATCACTGACACTGGTCACGGCTGGCACAACAACACCACCCGGATGAGCCCAGCTGACCTGCCCGGCCCAGCCCAACCCACGAGGGCATCCAGTGACGTCCACCAACCACATCGCAGCAGCACCTATAGTTAGTCGTCGCCACCCAATCCCGACGAACTTGTGCCCCCTATAGCATGTAGGTTCTTATGACGCTTTTTGTAAATATATACGCCTGTCTTTGCTATTGTCAGACAGAACGCTCTCGGAGTTTGCAGAGTTCTTTGCATGCCCTATTCTAATTGATAAACTCCCATTTAAGCTCATCCGCACTTTGTCCTGGCCTTATTCCCATCTTGGGAGAGTCCATTATTGTCTCTCATTGAGGGGAGGATCATGCTATCTGGGGGACGCTCGCCTTCAGTGGTGAACCCAAAAGCGCGATTATTATTTCCTGCTAACATATATATCCCTACCGTCCCCTTTGGCACGAAAATCTCCGGTCGAAAAGGGATACGCATGGTGCGCCGGCTACGGAAGGCTGCCCGCCAACGGCGACCGATACGCTCAGAAGTGCGCACTCAACAGAGAGAGAGTACAGGATCCCGGTTGAAAAATCCCCTTTGAGTACCGCTCACCGGAGCCGGGGCTGACCGTTGAGCGTACGGCAACACTGCCTGGACGGACCCAGTTTCGGAGACTCTCAGTTCAAGACGGGCATGTGAGTATTGAGTGCGAGCGACCATAAAGGGAGTAAGGGAGGAAATATTGGACAGGGAATGAGGTTGGTTGAAAGGGGACACTTTGGGTCTACTAAGGACCACTCTAGACTTTCTTTGCTTTTTCTTCGCATATGGCCATTAGGATTAAGAGGTGAAAAGAGATAAAGAGATGGGAACCTAGCTCCGCGAGGGGGTAGAAGGCGGCGCCGCATAGTGCTATCTTGACTAGTACTGGGAATATATGAAGAAGTGGAAAATGAGATAAAGGTGTCTGGTAAAGGAAGACACGGAGAATACATTAGTAACTGCTTTTTTTTTCTATTCTTCTCTCTGGGTTTACGGGAAAATAAACAGGGTTAGTGCGAACAAAGATATAATTTAAGTAGAAAGACAAGCTTATATCAAAAGTAGGTGATAAATACATATCAAAGTAAGACGGAAAGGGACAGCTGGCAAGGGAGGAAAGGGAGGACAGACTGGGCTATGAATAGAGTGTTGCCTATGGGTGTGTAAGCATCGTATGAGTAAGAACATATTTGTTATAATGAGTGTGTAAAGGTGGTCAGAAATGCATAATTATGGTATGGGTATGGTAAGTGTGACCAGAAGAAATATCACAAAGGAGAGTGTAATGTGGCAAAAGTGAGTGTTTATTTCTTCGATTTGTTGGGTAAAATTGCTGACGTTGTTGATGGTTTGCTTTTGTATGTGCCCCATAAAGTGTATAGAATAGAGGTTGTGCGCAGCTATTCTCATACTGTACAGGTGACGGAAAAACACGCAGGTCCCCACGCTCAGTAAGACATAAGTACGCGGGGTCATATGGTGATACATCTATATTAAAATATATATATAGACATACATCAGTATCGAGCAATTACGGAGTATGGGGGCAGAAACACCCTTATCACATATTTGTAAGAGTCTACCTGGGTACGCTGAACGTATTAAGAAATATCATGATCAGTGGGTCACAGAGCTGAAGGGAGAAGGACTACCTCAGATCTGGCCCGAAGGGGGATCATTTGACAAGAGTGTCCTAGATATGGTAGCTACATGCATTCGTTTGAAATACAAGGGGAAGCAGCTACATAATAGAAGAGAAATATTAGACCTATGAAGGTTGTTTGAAGAAATACCGCCACCTAAGAAAAGGGAATCAGATACTGATCTGCCATCTACCACTGACAACCCATTACTGATACCAAAAGATGACAAGGTGTTGCCAGAGGGGGAGCCACCGGTAGAGGTAACTAGGTTGTACCCAATACTAAATAAGCCAGTGCCCGCAGAAGGGTACTGTGACCCAACATATGTACCCCCAACAACAACCACTACCACTCAAGGGCCAACAGCACCCCCACCATACGAGAGTCATAGAGAGCGAGACCAGGTAAGTACGCCAATAGTGAACATAGGGAAACTAACAGAAGACCTAGAATCCAGGCTCTCTATAGCAAAAGATGAGCTCTCGAGGATAAAAGGTATATGTGAACAAACGGCAGCCAATGCTGCTAGGTCGGGGCCCATGTCAAGAGCGCAGAGTGAGAATAGAACTATTGAAGAAGGGTGGAAGAAGGGGGAGATATTGTTTAGGATACAAGAAGAACCGACCCGAATAATTGAACTAGAGGGAAGAGAGGGGTGCACTGATGATGAGATAAGGACTGAAGGAGGTAGAGAGGAGCTACTGTGTGATATAGGAGAAGATTTAGAGGAAAGTGAAAGACTAAGCATGGCCATGGGAGGGGGGAGCGAAGGGTTGGATGGCGCATGTTCAGGGAGAACCATGGACGAAGAATGGACAGGACGACTAAGGAACAGGTTGGGGAAAATGACACCACTAGGGAAAAATGGAACAAAGGTGAGTGCAGATACAACGGCAAAGGGAAGGTTACCACTCCCACTAATACACAGGGGAGGAGGGAGGCCGAATTACATACCCTGGGCTCAGATGGATAAGGCCAATTTGTTAAAGTTATTGCCCCCGCTATCAGGAGGGGCAAGCAAGTGGATATATGCATTTGAGAAACACACAGCCGGGGTACCTCTAGCAATAGGTGATGTGAAGAGTTTGCTAGTATCAGCAGTTGGGGATCAAACTGACAGAGTATGGGTAAAGGCTGGCTTCCCGGGAGTAACTTTAGACTGCGATCGCCATGATGGCACCTCTTTTAACACAGTACGTGCCAGGGTATGGGACGCCTTACGAGAGACATTTCCAGACACCCCAGATTTGCAATCAGTAATGCAATGTACAATGAATGACAGGGAAGATGCTATGGATTACATTTTTCGGGTCCAGGAGATGTGGAGAGCAGAAACGGGCACGCCCTGGTATCAGTCAACATCATTATTCTACTTCATAATAAAGAGGGGGCTCCCAAAAGAGGTGCAAAAAGCACTTGACAAAATAGCAGGTATTGAAGCAAAAGGATGGCCCGAAATACAGAGCATAATAGTTCACCACTGTAAACGAATAAAAGAGAGGGAGAAGGAGGTAGCGCAGAAAAGATTGGCAGACGAGGCAAAATTAGTACAAACAAAACTGGTGAAGGTCGCTGCAGCAGTAGCCACACTCCCACACAGCAGGGAGGGAGACGAGGAGGAGGAGGCGTTAGTCGCAATACAGGGGAGGATGGCAACAAATTGGGCAGGAGCAGGGCAACGGCAGTGGAACGAGCAGGAGCAGAGTGGAGGTCCGCAGTGGCAAGAGTGGGCCCCTCGAGTGGGACGAGGTGGGTACAGGGGTCGAAGAGGAGGTGGACAAGGGTACGGGGGGCCGGGAGGAAATGGATGACAAGGTCCCAGAGGTGCGCAGGGAAGTTGTTGGAACTGCGGGAGGTGGGGGCACTTTTCTAGAGAGTGCAGGAGTAGAACAAACAACAGATTTCCAGAGGTGGAACACTATGGCCACCCTCACCTGGGGAGCCCATATGGCCTCCCACCGGGGCAACAACAAAGAGAACCAGAGTAGGGGTACCCAGAGCAAAGGCAGGTGCATCACTAAAGAACACAGAATCACCCACAAAACAACGACACTATGCACTACACCCCAGGCAACCCTTTCGCAACAACAGCAAATGGAGCCCCAGCACCAGCCCCCTACAGTGGTGTATCAGTAGTTTCAGGGAGTGTGTTTAACCAAGCAGGGGCCATGAGACACCCAGCATAGGACAGCCCACAGAGAACACTTGCGTGTCCTGTTCTATCTACAACCTACGATGCAGCAGAGGAACCATTGGTAGGGGCGCAGATAGGAGACACGCAGTTCATATTCATGGTGGATTCGGGAGCGGAGAAATCATGTATTAGGGAGGGCCGTTTCCCGTTATCTAACCGGAAGTTAGAGACGCAGGGGTTCTCTGGGGCCGTAATTGAAGTTCCTTACACAGAAGCTTTGGATGTGACAGTGGGGGGTAAAACGGTAAAGACACCCTTACTATATTATGAACAATCGCCAATAAACCTGCTCGGAAGGGACCTTCTTAGCAAGCTTAACATGACAATATCATTCACAGAAAGAAGGATAGTATGTTCGACACCAGGGATATGCCCATTACGCGTAATGCTGGTGGTACAGGCTCAAAAAACTGCACCGGAAGTACGTGGCCTGCCAGTGGACGAAAGAATGTTCATTGAAGGTCTGAAAACACTAGCCCAAGTAGTTCCTGAGCTAAAGAAGTTAGAGCGGAGAATACCCGCAGAGTTTGTCTTCCGCCCAATAGTGCGCCCAGACATAGCACCAGGGTCAGTGGTATCCTTAGATTTGCATGCGGTGCAGGTATCAGCAAAAAGGATTGCAGTAATTGGGATGGACATAGATGGGTGTGAATGGCGCACTGTACTGTACATCAATGCTAACATTGCCCTACGAGACTTATTTGATGAGGACCTCTTTTGTGATGCAGGAAATGATGGCGAAATAATAATGGAAATAGCAATGCCCTGTGACATATTGATTCAGACGAGACCAATCCCTGTCCAGTTGATGGCAGTGGTGGGAACGCCACCGTCCTTTTTTGACGATGACATGCGACTGGTGCCAAACAATTTGTGGACGACAGGCCTCCATGATGTAGGGTTGTTGCATGGAGTGACACCAGTGGTAATAAAGCTCAAGCAAGGGGCAATTTTGCCCCGAGTGAAACAATATCCTTTGTCCCGTCAAGCTGAGGAAGGGATAAAAGAGACAATAAATGCATTGGTAGCACAGGGGATAATAGTGCCTTCAAATTCCCCATGTAACACCTGTATCTACCTGATCAAAAAAGCAAAGGGAGGGGCGTGGAGGATGATCCAAGATTTACGCCCCCTAAATGACGTCATACAGAAAGAGTTCCCTTTGGTCCCGAACCCTGCTTCAATACTGTGCAGCATCCCAAAAACAGCATCACATTTCACAGTAGTTGATTTGAAAAATGCATTCTTCTCCATCCCCTTGGCAGAGGAGAGCAGATACCTGACCGCATTCACATTAGGGGGAAAAAGATACGAACATTGCAGGTTGCCCCAGGGATATTGTGAAAGCCCAAGCATATTCAACCGCATACTACACGAGGACCTGGTTAATTTATCAGTTGAAAGCACAATCATTCAGTACGTAGACGATTTGCTCGTCTGCGCACAGAGTTAAGAGACGTGCAGAAAAGACTCAGTAACACTTCTGACGCTGCTGGCGAATAAAGGGTACAAGGTGGACAAGGGAAAGCTACAATACTGCCGGACAGAGGTGTTGTACCTGGGGCAGCTGATATCAAGAGACGGGAAAAGTATTATCCCTGACAGAGTGGAAGCAATAAGGTCAGTGAGAGAACCCACAACAGTGAAGGAAATGCAGAAATTCTTGGGAATATGTAACTATTGCAGAGCATGGATATTAGATTATGCAGCCTACACCAGGCCATTACTGCAAGCACTCAAAGAGGCCCAACAAGAGAACAGGAAAATAGAGTGGTCAGAAGAGATGAATGACTCGTTTAAGTCACTAAAAGAACTGATTTTGAGTGCTCCAGTCCTCGCCAATCCTGATTATGAGCGCAAATTTTACCTGTTCTCACATTGTAAGGGAACCCTTATGACAGCTGTACTGACACAAAAGACTTCCCTAGGACACAAACCATTGGCTTACTATAGTGGCACATTGGATGCGGTGATACAAGGACATTTCGCGTGCGAGCAATCTCTTGCCGCTGCCGCGTTCGCCATCGAGAAAAGTGCCACAATAGTAATGGGGTGCCCAGTGAGTGACACTGTTCGTGGAACACTCATTATTCGCAATACTTGAAAGATCAAAAAGTACACTGACCACCCAGCGAGCAACTGCCTATGAAATAATTTTGTCCAGCGCCAATATCCATGTGGTACGGTGCAGGACAGTAAACCCAGCAACATTCATCACAGAACTGTGCACACTAGAGGACATGCAAGAACACAATTGTGCAACCTACACAGGAGAAACAGGGGAGGACACGGTGGTATGCAAGAATGCCCTGAGCGAGGGGGAGGTTTACTTTGTGGAATGGTCAGCATTGATAGATATGGACACAGGAGAGACACATGTAGGATTGGCAGTAGTGAGGTTAGAAGAAGGTGAGTATCAAGTACTAGTACAGTATCGCCTTCCATCACATTTCTCAGCACAAACAGCAGAACTTATTGCTCTGATAGAAGCGTTACATGCAGCTAAAGGTTGTGCAGTAACAATATATACAGATTCAGCTTACATGACGACAACAGTACATGGAGGTCTAGCAAGATGGGGGCAGAGAGGGTTTCGAAGAGCAGATGGGACCCCAGTGCAACATGCAGAACTACTGAAGGAATTGATTGAGGCCCTAAAAGATCCAACAGTGGTAGCAATAGTGAAGTGCCAAGCACATACGTCCAACACAGACGTTGTGTCTTTGGGGAACGTGGCTGCGGACGCTGCTGCCAAGGAAGCCTCGTACTTTGAAAAACATGAAACAGGTGAGTACATATTACAGCACAAGACAAACGAAGAGCTCCCAGAAGGATACAATGCCATGCCCATATCACAAATACTAGAACTGTAGGAAGGGGCAAGTGGTGATGAAAATATGGTATGGGTAAAAAGAGGGTGCAGCCAATCGGCAACAGACTTACTATGGCGACAAAATAACTCAGGAAAAGTAGTAATGCCTGTCAAACTATTAGAGATAGCATTTCAGCAATTAGACTTTCCAGCACACAACACAAAGCAACACATTGCAGCAGAGATACAAGAAGACTGGTTTGTGCCCTGTCTCCAGGAGCACATATCTAGATTGACAATGGAGTGCACAACGTACCAGATATATAACTCTGGAATGACGCTACGAACACTCAGGGGAACAATTCCAAAACCGACAGGGCCCTTCAGAGAACTGCACATTGACTACGCGGATATGGGAGAAAGGTGTAATGGGGCACGCTATATGATAGTGGTTGTATGTCCATTTTCAAGGTGGGTGGAAGCAGGCCCATGCGCACGACCTGATGCTAAGAGCGCTGCAAAGTTCCTAATAAGGGAAGTATTCAGCGTTGGGGAATTTGCGACGTAATTCGCTCAGACAACGGCACTCACTTGTAAACGAGCTCTTCAAAGAAGTGACCACATTATTGGGAATAAAACATAAATTGTGCTCGATTTATCATCCTCAAAGTAATGGTGTTGTAGAAAAGATGAACGGACTGTTAAAAGGGAGACTGTCCAAATTGTGTTTTTCATTAAAGAAAAACTGGATCTACTGTTTGCCCCTTGCGCTGTTTGAGCTGAGGAATCAGCCGAGCAAGGACCACCATTTGTCCCTGCATGAAATTGTGACAGGGAGACGGATGCACACTGCACATTCCCCACTGTGCCAACACTCAGACGCACATAGAAGCGCCACGATATTGGGAGATGAGTTCACAGAATACCTGAAGAAGCTCACTAGGGCAGCGCACGCAATATCAAAGCAGCTCTCACCACCATTCACAAGGGAAGAAGGGAACACAACAGAGTGCCTTATGGAACCTGAGACACAAGTACAACTGATGCCAGGAGAGTTCATTTATGTCCGGAGCTTTGTGCACCGGTACAATGCCCCAAGGCTCCATGGGCCGTACGAAGTGGTATTTTGTACCCCTACAGCTGTAAAAGTAAAGGGGCTCAAGTACTGGATACATTTGACGGATGTGTGAAAGGCATATAATAGCACGCAGGAAGAGGTGGATGAGGAGGCACAGACAACAGCAAACAAAACTAATGAAAATGATGAGTGAACGTGAACATGTGAATGGAGGAGTGTAACTGACAAATAAAAACGTTAACGAGAAATATTATATTACAGGTTGACGATGAAGATAAATGATTTAAAAAAAAAAAAAAACGATTTAAGTATAAATAATAATGTTAAAAATATGTATATTGTCTGCTCCCTTCTCTGTCCATCCCAACCCCCTTCCCCTACCCAAACCCATCTCCCTTCTATGACTTCTTGGCACTAGTAGTGCCAACAAAAATGTTTACATGCATGCACTTAATGCACTTTTATATCTCAAACAGGAACTACCATGGCAACTAACGGGCAGCCTGCAACGGATAGATTTGTTAGATATAGAGACTGTTTAGCTGAGAGATGTAGATATTCGTATAAATGTGGATTGTCTGTATGTATTACATTATTTTTTACAATACTGTTTGGCCTGGTTACGTATTGGTTTATAGCGTTCATCTCTATCGAGATGAACGAGGGGGGAGGGAATAACGGAATTAATATGACAAATGAAACAGCAATTGTAAACACTAAAGAAGGTGATTTTTTGGTATGGGATGGAACTAAACTGGTATGGGGATATTACACGACACCATCTAATGTTGCTATCTCGCCAAATGAAAGTTTGCAGGAAAAAATGCAAAACAGCACAACTTCCCCGCCAAAAGTATCTAATTACAATGCCCATAGTTTAAATGATCGTAACCCCTCTGTTATATCATGGTTATACAACACCCCCACCAGCGTGCCCGTTCCCGCAACAGAAAACACACTGCTAGATAGCATGAAGGAAGAGAACGAAAAAATGACAGCGAGATATGAAGTATTATATGATGCCTGGGCAAAGGGGGGCAGGAGGGAGAAAGGGGGGCCCACACTGGCCATCGCCCATGAAGCTAGGAAATACCTTACAAATAACAGAAGAAAAAGGGAGGTGGGAAGGAGAAAATACGACGAATATTACGGGTTGGGGTTGGATAAAATGGAAGACCCACGACACCCCGACCAGACAAATAAATGGTATGCGGACATGAGTGCAACGGCTAAGCAAACTACAAATGAAAGCTGTTATGTCTGCTCACTCATTCCCCATGCTTCAGGTACACCCAAAGTGTTTTTACCCAAAGAGTTGCCTATTGTCGATGCCCAATGTCTCCTTCATCTCACGTTGTGTAGAATTAAGAACACCTTCCAGGCACATGAAGTGATTTTTAAAATGCTGCAGAATGAGAAGTCCTGTTACCCGAAGGCGGTAGGAGTGGTATGTTTAAAGGAGCCATTCTTTGTAATACAAGGGACACTTTTCTCAGAAAATAAGTGGAAAGACGAAGAGATAATGTGCAAGGCCGAAGCAATGCAAGGTGTGGCACCAGAGAAACTGCAGTGGATAGAAGAGACATGCACACCAGTATGGAAGGAAAACATCTCAAAACTGACTTGGGTAACGGCCATTGAAAAACCCTTCAAGCTACAGAAAGAAATAAACTATTAACTGTGTTTCAAGGGAGACGGAAAAACCATCATGGGGGTGAACAAAAATTGCAACAAGACCCTCACCATCCCAGATATGAGAAAGGGGACAGCGGCTCTCATGGACACTTATTGGGTATGTGGCAACCAGGCGTACCTACACCTCCCACAATCCTGGGGTGGCAGCTGCTCATTGGCCACCCTACACTCCGCACTGATGGTGATTCCGGAAAGCCACATTGATGGGAACAAGAAAACGCGAGAAAAACCTCAACAGAATGAGGCCCAGCCAACTGCAGAATCACAAGTATATGTCCTGTCTTTCGGGAACAAGGAGGAGGTGCTGTCCCGAAACAAACGATCATCGAACTACATATCAAGAGCATCATCAGAACTGCTGGCAGAGATCCCCGATAGATATCGATTATTCAGCTCTGCAGAAACTTTCTTTGCCTCACTCATCCCAAACATCCAGCCACGAGCGAATGCCAAGTGGCTCCAAATCACACGCTGGGAGCTGATCCAGCTGGCAAATGACACTGAAGAAGAGTTCAACATAATAAAAGTGGAGCTGCGAGCACTGCGGCTAATGACCATGCAAAATAGGTATGTCTTGGACCTACCGAATGGAAACATTCATTCTTTATTGGATTCATATACATCTATGAGGTATATAGGTGTAGGTTGGTGCATGCTGCAGTATAATCTATTTAAACATATGGCTACCTTCATGATCACTTTGCTGCTTGTGTTTCATTGCATCTGTACATATTTAAACTAACTAAGTTCCTTCATCATATTTGTGGCATAAGTTTCTTTATCTTGATCCCAAGATGTCACTTATCCTTGGTATTTCTTCGTTCTTTATAAATCGTCTGCCTCTCTGGTCTGCTCATCTTTTTATCTGGGTGTCGATTCAGCTTTGTATACCGTCACCATTCATGCTGGTCTTTCAGTTTCTTTGCCTCATCAGGAATCTCCTTCAAATGGCCATCATATTTTCTCGGATGCAAGTATGGCTACCTCGATGGGTACTTCACCTCCCATATTCTCTTAGGTATAGGCATTCTTATGGGTACTGCACAGAGACCTCTCTCTTCTCTTTGATGGTTTATTTGTTCAGTATACGTCACATATTTTGGTTCATACATTTTAGGTAATCTAGGCGGGCCAGGTGGAGTGGGGGTACTTGGCTCCTCCTCTACAGGGTCCTTTCAGGCTTCCCTCAGAGTCTGCCCCTTCCTCACTCATTCCTGACTATCTATCCGTGTTCCAGGAATGGTGAACTTCCAATGATCTCTGCCTCAATGCCACTAAGACTGAGATTTCTCTCATTGGGCCACACGCTCGCACTTTCCCACTCGCACTCTGGCCACTCTCCTCAGGCATTTTACCCTTGCCCCCCTCAGAGGCTAAATGTCTTGGGGTCATCTTCAACTTCAAGTGAATTGGCAAGGGGGGACTGGCGAGGTTCAGTGCAAGGACATAAGAAGCTTGGGAGTAGTGAAGAAAGCTGCAGGTGAATGCAGGGGGCGGGATTTGCCAAGTCTCCCGCCAGGTAGGTAGAATTTAGATGCAATTTTTGCAAACACACTGTGCATAGACACTAAATAACCTAGTTGGTAAAGTGATTTTTAATTGACACTGAGGTAGCCTTGACAGGTGTGTCGGGCACTTGCCCTTCCTCTGAGACTACAAGTTTGTTTTAGTAAACACAAAATAATGTATTACAAATAAATTAAACAAATTGTAGGGACCCAAGGTTACAAGGCAAACAAGGGATGAGCCATGGAACAGAACAGTAGTCATACATGGCACAATATTGCGAATTTTGCAATCCATGGTGTCGAAGGGCAAAGAATATATTAACATTTTAAAGAATAACAAGTCAACAGTACAAGAACACATACAGTGCGATTACAATGTGAAAAGGAAACATTCATACCATTTGCATGTTTGAATACATCAGATCAAAAAATGGAAGGGGGGAAAAAAAAGGGTAAATAAGAATTCATTAGCCTGAAGGTTCTTGGTGGGCCATACAAGATCTAAGAATTATTTAAAAATTTAGAATGACGTTTACCTGGAATCAGATGTAGTTCAAATATGAACTTGGAGAAAATGAGATAAAGATCCAATTTAGGACAATTCATAGAGGCGGCATCACTAATTTAAATTTCGGCAACTTATCATTCTTACAAAATGTTCGCTATCCACTTACCCTAATTAGAGCTAAGCGATTAAAGATGTATTTCTCATGGGCTCCACTGTAAGTTCAATTTTATAAAAAGTATATTAGACATGTGCACTAATTACATAATAAAACCAGTTAATCTTATGGGAGGGCAAATGCCAAATGAGTACCTGTCATTTGCCGTTGTAACAAGGAAGTAAGGAAGCGTTTCCGCGTATCTGCTTACAAAGATAATGGAGAGAAGACGAGCGTGTAGCACGTGCCCAGCGATAAAAAAGAGGGAGAGAAAGACAGACAGGCAGTGCAATTAGAATCAGCTGCTTGTCTGGTTCGTTGATTGCGACGCGCGTAGACCCTCGGAGCCCTAGGGGTCTACGTGCAAGTGTAGTACTTACCAGCGTTTCCGCTGAGAAATGGATCTGGAGCCTGCCGGCCGCGGCTCGTGTTGCCATAATTATAGCAGCAGCGTGTGCAAGTCAACGTGCGCGGCCCAACGTGTGGGAGTGTGAGGCCGCCATCTTGAGTGTGTATGCACCCCTGTAGGGGATGAGATCTGCAGATTAATTCTGCCTGAACCAGCTGGATAGTAGATAGAAAATGAGAGATAATGTGAAAATATTTAATTAGAAGCAAGTATGTACTTGTGGCAGCCCAACTCCTTCTTATAGGAATGACGGAGGCATGGGCTGCAGGTAATCACCTGCTATTTGTTTTGTAACACAACAATTGCGGTGAGGTTGCCAGTTATGACTGGAGTCAGAAGGGCCAATATCCAAATGACCCGAACACCTTGACCGCATTAAATGAAAATTATGCGCGAATTTGGAGAAATAGCCCAACAAGGGCGGGTTTGAAAATTATAATATATAAAAGGAAAAACTACGTAGAGGGTACGAATGGCGTGGAGATCCAATCCTGCCTATTGCATCTGATATGAGCAGGTGGGGCAATGACCGGCGAATTGTAAACCAGCTGAGGTATGACACATGAAGAACCACAGGCAAAATAGAAAAAGAGAACAAGGGGAAGTCAGTTGAACATAACATTTGTACATTACTCTTAGTTCATAAAAACACAGAAAGTTCATGGTCTGTATTGAGGCCATGTGTGACAGTGCGGTAATGGCAGATAAGCTGCGCTTCTAATTGTCGCAATTTAAGAATCAAATTACCACCTCGCTGTGGTAGTGTAACCTTGGCCATCCCAGTGAATCTAATTTCTGCTTTGTTATCCATTTGGTGAGTTTGTTGCCAATGTACTGCTAATGGATATTTAGAATCTGTCTGGGAAATGGAGGCCAAGTGTTCTCTAATTCTGATCTTTAGTGGCCAAATTGTACTGCCAATGTAGCACTGTGCACATACACACAGAATACAGTATACACAAAACTTGGTATTACAGTTAATAAATGAGGTGATTGTATGTGTACCCAAATGGCCAAATTCAAGCCTGCTTGTTTCAAGTGCAAAAGTGCACATCGAACACCCCCCACACTTACGAAATCCACTTGTACTTGCTAACTGTAGCCAAGTTGGTTTATGTTGTGGGTTAGACATAAATGAAGGTGAGAGGACGTTTTTAAGATTATTTGCCTTGGTGTAGATGAAATTTGGCGAGTCATCTAACCAGGGTGTGATATCTCTGTCCAGTTGGAGGATGTGACAATGTCTCTTGACTATGCTGTGCAGATTGGAACTTTCTGTGTTATATTTAGTAATACATTTCAGTTTATTACTATGAGTATTCTGAGGGCGTACTTTTGGAGTGAGTAAATCCTCTCTCTTTAGAGATTTCTCCAAATGTTGAGCTTTGTCAATGAGGCGACTGTCGTATCCTCTGGCCAAAAAGCGATTACGGATAAATGCACATTCTGTTTGAAAATCCTCATTTGAGGAACAGTTGCGTCTGGCACGTATGAATTCTCCTTTAGGAATATTACGTGAGACCGATTTCTTATGGCAACTGCTCGCGTGGAGTAATGAATTAACTGAAGTGGATTTACGATAAGTTTTAGTTGTCAATTTGTTGTCTGAAATAGTAATGGTTAAGTCCAAGAAATTAATACTACTGTGGCTAACGGTCTGTGTAAATTGAATTCACCATGAGTTAGAGTTGAGATAATTCACAAAGTCATTAAGTGTGTCACAGGAGCCCGTCCAAATCAGAATCACATCATCTATATATCTCTTCCAAGTATGGATATATGGTGAAAACATAACATTTGTAAACACAACCAGTTGTTCAAAGTGATGCATGAATATATTTGCAAGGGCAGGCGCATAGTTTGCTCCCATTGCTATACCAATGAGTTGACGGTATTAGATGTTGTTGAACAGAAATACATTTTTAGAGAGTGCACAAAGAAGGAGTTCTTTGATCAGTTCAATATGTTCGAAAAACGAGGCAGAATGCTCACGAAAAATATAATCAACACTGGTGACTGCCTTAACATGGTCAATAGAGGTATAGAGTGCTTTAACATCAAGCGTCACTAGTAACATACTGGGGAGAACAGGTAATTGATCCAATATATGTAAGATATGCATGGTATCTCGAATAAAGGTCGGAATGGACGTCACCAGGGGTGCAAGACATTCATTGATATAAATAGAGATTGGTTCAAAAATGCCACCGCCCCCACTCAGGATGGGTCTCCCTTCTGGTATTGTGATATAGGCTTTATGAATCTTGGGCAGGAAGTAGGCTGTGGGCATGACTGGACCATCTACAATGAGAAAGCGTTTTTCAACATCTGATAAGAGGCCTCTGGTGTGCCATCTGGCCACAAGTTGGCTGACTGTTGCCCGTATTGTGCCAATTGGGTTTGAGGGCAAAATTTCATAACAACCAGGTCAGTTTAAATGTTCAAGACCCATGGCAATGTAGTCCTTTTTGTTCATTATTACCACATTGCCACCTTTATCTGCCTCTTTGAAGATCAAGTTATCGTTAGAGGCTAACTTTTGCAATGCTATTTGTTGTTGGTGAGATAAGTTGCGTTTGCACCCTTTTTTCGAATTGGTAGAATCTTGCAATTTGTGTATGTCATTAGTGACTGCTTGGTGAAATGTATCAATTAAATTGTCCTTGGGGAAAGTAGGCACAAATTTTGATTTGCTCGATAATTCATTTATTTTCCAATTTTGCTGTTGTATGCTCAGATCATGCAATAAGTCCATCACATTAGCAGTTGAATCATGTTCGCATTCATCCAGAGACAAGAGAACATGTGTACTTAGCATTGTCTGTAATGTGATGTCTGATGGGGCAGGCTGATGTGATTTAGATTTAAAGAAATTCACTTGCGTTGCAAAATATTTTTTGAGTTTTATTTTACGGATAAATTTGAAAAGATTAATCTGAATCTGCACGTAATCATTAGTATTGGTAGGAGCGAACGAGAGTCCCTTATTCAGGAGTACTCTTTCGTCTTGAGAGAGAGGGTAGTCACTCAAATTAGTGATAATCTTAAAAACATCCTCTCACCTTCATTTATGTCTAACCCACAACATAAACCAACTTGGCTACAGTTAGCAAGTACAAGTGGATTTCGTAAGTGTGGGGGGTGTTCGATGTGCACTTTTGCACTTGAAACAAGCAAGCTTGAATTTGGCCATTTGGGTACACATACAATCACCTCATTTATTAACTGTAATACCAAGTTTTGTGTATACTGTATTCTGTGTGTATGTGGACAGTGCTACATTGGCAGTACAATTCGGCCACTAAAGATCAGAATTAGAGAACACTTGGTCTCCATTTCCCAGACAGATTCTAAATATCCATTAGCAGTACATTGGCAACAAACTCACCAAATTGATAACAAAGCAGAAATTAGATTCACTGGGATGGCCAAGGTTACACTACCACAACAAGGTGGTAATTTGATTCTTAAATTGCGACAATTAGAAGCGCAGCTTATCTGCCGTTACCGCACTGTCACACATGGCCTCAATACAGACCATGAACTTTCTGTGTTTTTATGAACTAAGAGTAATGTACAAATGTTATGTTCAACTGACTTCCCCTTGTTCTCTTTTTCTATTTTGCCAGTGGTTCCTCATGTGTCATACACTCAGCTGGTTTACAATTCGCCGATCATTGCCCCACCTGCTCATATCAGATGCAACAGGCAGGATTGGATCTCCACGCCATTCGTACCCTCTATGTAGTTTTTCCTTTTATATATTATAATTTTCAAACCCGCCCTTGTTGGGCTATTTCTCCAAATTCGCGCATAATTTTATTTTAATGCGGTCAAGGTGTTCGGGTCATTTGGATATTGGCCCTTCTCACTCCAGTCATAACTGGCAACCTTACCGCAATTGTTGTGTTACAAAATAAATAGCAGGTGATTACCTGCAGCCCATGTCATTCCTATAAGACGGAGTTGGGCTGCCACAAGTACATACTGGCTTCTAATTAAATATTTTCACATTATCTCTCATTTTCTATCTACTATCCAGCTAGTTCAGGCAGAATTAATCTGCAGATCTCATCCCCTACAGGGGCGCATACACACTCAAGATGGCGGCCTCACACTCCCACACGTTGGGCCGCCATGTTGACTTGCACACGCTGCTGCTATAACCATGGCAACACGAGCCGCGGCCGGCAGGCTCCAGATCCATTTCTCAGCCGAAATGCTGGTAAGTACTACACTTGCACGTGGACCCCTAGGGCTCCGAGGGTCTACGCGCGTCGCAATCAACGAACCAGACAAGCAGCTGATTCTAATTGCACTGCCTGTCTGTCTTTCTCTCCCTCTTTTTTATCGCTGGGCACGCGCTACACGCTCGTCTTCTCTCCATTATCTTTGTAAGCAGATACGCGGAAACGCTTCCTTACTTCCTTGTTGCAACGGCAAATGACAGGTACTCATTTGGCATTTGCCCTCCCATAAGATTAACTGGTTTTATTATGTAATTAGTGCACATGTCTAATATACTTCTTATAAAATTGAACTTACAGTGGAGACCATGAGAAATACATCTTTAATCGCTTAGCTCTAATTAGGGTAAGTGGATAGCGAACATTTTGTAAGAATGATAAAATGCCGAAATTTAAATTAGTGATGCCGCCTCTATGAATTGTCCTAAATTGGATCTTTATCTCATTTTCTCCCAGTTCATATTTGAACTACATCTGATTCCAGGTAAACATCATTCTACATTTTTAAATAATTCTTAGATCTTGTATGGCCCACCAAGAACCTTCAGGCTAATGAATTCTTATTTACCCCCTTTTTTTCCCCCCTTCCATTTTTTAATCTGATGTATTCAAACATGCAAATGGTATGAATTTTTCCTTTTCACATTGTAATCGCACTGTATGTGTTCTTGTACTGTTGACTTGTTATTCTTTAAAATGTTAATATATTCTTTGCCCTTCGACACCATGGATTGCAAAATTCGCAATATTGTGCCATGTATGACTACTGTTCTGTTCCATGGCTCATCCCTTGTTTGCCTTGTAACCTTGGGTCCCTACAATTTGTTTAATTTATTTGTAATACATTATTTTGTGTTTACTAAAACAAACTTGTAGCCTCAGAGGAAGGGCAAGTGCCCGAAACACGTGTCAAGGCTACCTCAGTGTCAATTAAAAATCACTTTACCAACTAGGTTATTTAGTGTCTATGCACAGTGTGTTTGCAAAAATCTTCAACTTCACTCTCTCCTTCTCTCCTCACATCACAGACCTTGCCAAGAAGGCCCACTTCCTGCTGTACTTCCACGAGAAGCTCAGTGTCTCCAGTGCTCTGGTTCTCTCCAGGCTGAACTAGTGCAACAGCCTCTTTCTCAATCTGCCTAACTCTACTCTTTGCCCCATTCAACTAATCCAGAACAGGACTGCAAAACTTTTCCTTGGCCTCAAGCCCAAGGACTGCATCTCTCCAGCCCTGAAATCTATGCACTGGTTCCTGGTGGCTTCAAGGATCAAGTTCAAGACCCTTTGCATTGTCCACAATGCCTACTGGGGCCAGGGTCTGCATTATATCTGACTCTCTCCACCTAAATACCTTCCTTCTAGAGCCCTTCGATCAGCTACCTCAAAATCTCTGAGAGTCAGACACGACACCAAGCTGAGAGTGGGGGGTGGAACTCTTTCCTCTGCTGGTGCCTCCTGTAACAATGTCATATTGTCATCAACACACCTGAGTCAGCAGGTAAGTTATATGGGTTTATTAGTTAAGTACACAGCAAGAAACACCGGCACATCCTTGCCAGCCAGCTCTCTATCTCCAACTGCCCCCCATGGAACACACATTCAGATGACAACACTCTAAGCACAGTGACCTCACCACATTCCACTGACATCACCACAGCAGGGAAGACACAGGAGGGAAGACACTCATTATAACACTTCTCCCTCCCTTAATTTAATAATAGGAACACACCAACATTGGTAGAGTACTAGTCATCCCTATACACAAAGTACCCATCCTACACAATACCGATACAAATACGCGTGGCCACCACGTACCTGCCCAGCAACACCCCAGCTCATATGAACACGAAACCCATCCCCAGGAAACGGTCCACATGAAGCCCATTCACACACCAAGGCCAAGAACAGAGCACAAACACTCTACACTACCATAAAGGTACAGAAGCGCACTGACACCATTGAAACTCTCTCTCCACTAATAAAACCTGAAGCACAAAACAGGTGGAAACATAACCTTGCACAATGACTCCTACTAAAAAGGAACACAGATCCACCCTACAACACTATAACTATCCCTTGTCCACCAAATCACTCACAACAGAGGAACCCACCAACAAGGAATAAGGGCTGCACCTCCCTTCTACTGAACTGGAATAACAACTTGAGGAACAAAACAATAAAACAAGAACTCCACCTGCTTCAAGCTGCCCCTTGAAGCCTTGGGCCTGCCGCACCCCAGCGTCCCCAATAGTGGATATCACCCTAACAACCATGACCCTTCAGTGCACCTACATCCTTCTGCCCTGGTCTGCACCCCAGGGCACCAGGGCTGCCACCCCCGGGCACAACCCAACTCAAAAGAGCAACCACTGGGGACTAACCCAACTCAAATGAGCAACAACAAGCATGACTAACAACATCAGTTCAAAAACCCCTAAATAAGGCAATACTTAACTCTGACCACAACCAACTCTGATACTACTATGAAAAACTAGTTCCTGTGAACCAACGCACAAGCTCACAAAAAGGATCTAAAAGGACCCCTAAATGCGTGCAACCTAGACACCACCCTAACACAACAGGACCCCTAGTCCCTGCCAAATACAGTACACCTTTACACACCCCGGTACCCCTAGTCCCTGCCAAAAACAGTACACCTCTACACAACCTGGGACCCCTAGTCCCTACCAAATACAACACGTTTCTACACACCCCGGGACCCCAAGTCCCTGCCAAATACAGCACACTACCTCCTAATGTGGGACCCCCAGCACAGACCAGGCTACCACAGTGGTCACACTCACCACAAACATCCAAAATGGCATACCAAAATGGTACACACCACCTTAAAATGTGGCCCCTAGAACCTACTAGGCTACCACAAGCGACACTCCACGCACGCACCACAGTCCTTGCCAAACCGCAATGCAGCCATATAATCACAAACTATATGGCCTAAAATCTCTGCCACTAGCATTTCACTCTCCACACAACCCTCACTCCGTTCACAAGGCAGACAGATACAAATAAACAAATTTGAAAATGATTTCATACAATGTCCGCTATACAACGCAAGCTTCTAATATTCTGTGGAAACGTCATAGGCCCAACAGATGTGCGAAAAGTCATAAATGCACAATCGCCCACGGGACCTCCAACCCACCCGCGAGTCCTGTCAGAAAGTAAATTCGGCCTCCACCTGCAAATAAAAGAGGTTAACACACACTGCAAGATTGAACCCGCCACCCACGAGTCCAGGAACCCACAGTATAAGCCATCTGCAAATAAAATATAACTTGTAGCACGACAAAGTCAATGGAAAAATACAATTAACATTTCACATTCCAAATTATCACTGAATAGGGCCACAACACAAACACACGTACCCATACTGGCCCGTAACGTTGAACACTCCGGAGCACAACACACGTAGGACACAACACATAAACGAGACACCACTCACACGGCCTTACGGGGACTTAAATCACTTCTGCACAACGCATCTTGTCCTGAATTGGCACACCTGCGTGAAATCAAATGCACGATGAGAAGTCCACTCCAATTAGACTCCAAACCGGACATTGCACCCAATGTTACACCACCGAAAACTCACGTCTGCCAATCCAAGAACAAGTGAAACTTCCGATTCCTCCAGAGACATGTGCTTAAAATGCAATCTTTGTTTCCATTCCATCGAAATGCACACAGATTCCCCACAAGACCTTTCCAGGGAAACCAAGGACTTCCACGTCCAGTCCTGCTCCCCCGCCTCGTAGATAAACATGAAAAGGAAACCGCGGAAACTCACACCTGTTTGTTCTTTATGCGCCCCGTTCCATGTCGTACACCAGGAGCGCACCATAACTTGCGTAGAATACGCAGCGTTCATCGAGTCACTTCCGTTTTCAAGCGCCATCTGCTGGGACATGCCACAAAGATCAGCACACGTCATCACCCTGCTACGGATGCCACAGAAGATACTTTTCAAAAGTGTTCCACGTTCCAGCTCGACATCCTGGAACGCTCCATGATGACCCGACAACATCATCATTTCTCCAATAACGCCGTGGCAGGCACATCTCCGGCCGGGCCGCACTGCTGCAGGGCAACAGTCATCCACACCTGCCAGGATCCCATTGACCAGAACAATGACTCCAGGGACAATACCACTCAGCCCAGCTCACGCTCTTGGCCCAGACCACGGCACCCCCTCACCTCCAACGTCTCCGCTCAACTCTCCGGCTCTGGACCCGGAGGCTCCCTCGACCCCCACTGCAGACCACCGGACACGATCCAGACCTCCAATAGCAGTACTGGGCACTTCATTCCGGCTATGGAACCCCGTACGGAGTCACTCTCAAAAGAGAGAATGCTGGGCTTTAAGCACTCTCAGGCCAGAGGGCCCTTCCGACCCCCGAAACTCCTTCAATCGCTGGCTCCTGAAGTGCCAAATTGTCCTCATGTGCCAGCACCACCCGGCTTACAGGGAACGGCACCCAGATCCCTGTTTCTGGGGCCAAGGCAAAGTGCTGTACTCTACCGGAGCACTTTCAACGACTGGCTCCTGAAGTCTGACACATTGACCTCCTGTGCTCCAGGCCAGCGCAAAACAGGGACCGCCAGTTCCAGCTCCACACGGTCTGCTGGGTAGGCACCCAGATCCCTGTTCCTGGGGCCTAGGCAGCTGGCTGTACTCTAGGACGTGTAGACTGGAGAGCGATGTTCCTGGATTCTGTTCCCTCCACATCAGATCCCATCCTCGTCGCCAGTGTAACAATGTCGTATTGTCATCAACACACCTGAGCCAGCAGGTAAGCTATATGGGTTTATTAGTTAAGTACACAGCAGGAAAAGCTCTCTATCTCCAACTGCCCCCCATGGAACACACATTCAGATGACAACACTCTAAGCACAGTGACCTCACCACCTTCCACTGACATCACCACAGCAGGGAAGACACAGGAGGGAAGACAGTCATTATAACACCTCCCTTTCAAACGGCCCCCACCACCCCTCTCAAACTTGAGCCTGACCACCTGAAGTTCCGTAAGATGTTCAAGACCATCCTTTTCTCCTCTGCCTTCTTGCTCCCTCTTCGTTGCTTACCTTCCTGTCTGCTGCCCTGACTGGCTAACAGGTACCCTCAGAGTCTCACAGGGTATCAGGCCCCTCCTCGTCTTCCTGCACTGGCTCGAGGCCTACCACACACTTAGGTGCTCAAACTGTAATCACCTATTGCCCCCTGCCTTCTATGCACTTACCCAGAACTGCGCTGCCCTGGCTGCACTTACTCAGAGCCATGAGGCCCTGACTGCATATGTTCCCCTCTCCCCTGCCCTTCCCCTCTCGCTTTCCCCTTGCACCTATGTTGTTGCAGTTGCCCGATCAGAATGACACAAGGCCTACTAAGATTGCTTGTCCTCTCTTCCCTCTGTCTCCCCCTTCCTTGTCTTGTGGCGCCTAGAAACACTTTTGTACAGGCGTGTTATAAATACCAAATCATACCATATCATATCATTCCATTCTCCACCCCTATCTTGTGACCATTACCATTCTTCTCATAGTGTAACCCCTTGATACACAATTCAGCGTGCTCAATGTTCTTCGAAAATTCTATCGCCCAATCAAGAGTTGGATTACACTCTCTACACATCTCTTCTCTGATCTTGTCATTGATGCACTTGATCATTAGCTGCCCCTGAATGTGTTTATCTTGACAGTAGTTGAAACGACACTTAAAGGCCAAACCCCTCAAGACCGTAACCAATTCTTCAATGGATTATTCACCAGTTTTTTGTTGCCTGTTGGCAAAATAATAGTGTACAAGAATTTTGTTTTCTTGCACCTCATAGTGCTTGTCGAGCTTGGATATTCTCCTTCAAATTGACCAGCATCACCAAGACCCAGCGGCTCTTGTAACTTCTTCAGTACCTCTTGGCCTGCACCCAGGCAGTGAAACAGTAAACCTTCCTTCCAGTCATTTGAGTAGTTAGTGTCAAACAGAGCAAGGTCATATTTTGTGAAACCATCCCTCCAATCTGCCCATCGTACTTTGGGCTCACCAGGTGATGGCAAGAAAAATACTGGCCCTGGAACATTGACCATTAGTCAAGGTATTCTCAAGAAAGGAACAGGGGGAAAAATCAATGGAATGTTAATGTGTCACTCAGATACCCAGCATGAGGACCTACCTGACAGTACAATGTGATGCTAGATGAATTCAAACTGTTACAGTGTGAAAAACGTAAGCATCTACACAGAGTACTGGGACGAGGAGGAGTGCAGAAATGCAGTACACAGTTCCATTCCCAAAGTACCAGGACAACAATGATGCCAGCGGAGTAATGCTGATCAGGGCCATGTAAATCAGTGGCAAGATGGCTGCACGTTCATTCACATTCCCGGGTGCCTTCCTCTAAATACCCAGTAGCGTGCTACAGCCTTCTCTCCCTTCTCAGTTCAGCGCTGACATCACCATAGGAGAGTGTGGTCGCGAGCGCTCTCACTGCCTTAAATGATGCCTGCAACAGGTGCCAGGCACACGCTCCCGTGCTCCAAGTCCTTGAGCACTTCCACATGCCCAACAGCCGCCAAAGTGGCACAAGTCGGTGGTCCACCGATGCACGATAGTCACTTTCCCTTGTACCTGGACTTCCAAAGAGACGCTCCGCTCCAACACAAAGGAAAAGCAGCAAGCCACCAAACAGCCACTTGTTGCCAGTTGTTATGAATAATCCTCAGGAGGCAGTGGGTAAGTGGCAAAACCTTTTAATACTCTCCCTCTAGACCTCTATGCTCTCTTGGCACCAGCTCTTTGTGTGTAAAGCATTTCGCTAAACAGAGGGCCGGAGGCCGATCTCTTTCTTCAGCTGGCTCCCTCTTATGGAACAGCCTCCCCCTTCCTCTTCGTCTTGAGCCGGACTTCCTCAAATTCCGAAAGCTCCTCAAGACTTTCTGTTTCACCTCCTCCATCCCTTCTTCCCTCCTCTTCTAATATTACAGTCACTGTGATTGGTGACTAGGGCCCTCATGTGTCCTTTGGGGCCCTGGCCTCCCATACTCAATCACATCAGCCTCTGCCTACACACATCACTTGCCTCGGCACCCACTGACCACGTCACTGTTAGCCTGAACTTACCTACCTACTGCAGATCAATGCTCTCTAGCACTTACTATACTGGGCACTTACATTTACTGCTCACCCACGAGCATGGACACTCCAGCACTTACCCCCCACTAGCTGCTCCCCTCTTTTCTCTCAGCAGTTGCGTGTTATGAATACTCACAAGACCTAGTAGGCTCGTCTTTATCCCCCAGTGTATATATTGTCTTCAATCCCATGTTCCCTCCCCGTTGCCCTGTGGGCGCTTAGAAACACAATTTACTTGTTGTATAAGCTCCTAACAAATGTACAATATATAAATAAAATAAATAAATAAGCAGCGACCTCACAGCTCACCAGCAACAGTCAATCTTAGAACCTGGAACCGCTACACACTCCACCCTCACTCCAGAGGTTCCAGGTTCCATGGATGCTAGTCACTGAGCATGATACGGTATATATATTATGCACACTCCTAACACTAACATCATGTCCAAATGATCACTTCCAGTAAATAATGCAGTCAAAATAAGAAGTAAACAAGTGTCTTACTGAACAAAGCACATTAACAAAACCTAAAATAACCATGCATATTATTTTCTGAAAAAAGGTTATCATCCAAGATGCATAAAGTGGTGCACTCCTACTGTACTCTTTCAAAGTACCCCGATGAGAAGGGAACAAATAGTGCTAATAAGAGTTCCTTGGCGTTTTGCATAGATGGTCAACGATAACTTTGGGAACATCAGAATGACCAGAGACCATTATATTTTACAAATAGGTTGTTGACAAAAGGGTTATATGCTTGACGGACTAAGTGCATAATCCACTCCTGTCTGGGGGATCATTTATTATTTTCCACCACTCACCCTAAAATTGACGTGTTTGTGAAACTGAAGCTACATACTCATTCAAGGTCTGAGGGCTATCTGGCTTCTTGTTTCTAGGATCACATATCCACTCCCACATGAGGGAACCGTGCCGTCCCTTAGAAGGGGACGGGCATGCCCAGTCCCCAATACACAAACATCCTTACAAAAGTATACATGTATGATTTTTTGCCTGCCTTCCTAGTGAAAACAGAGAAAGGATTCGAGAAAGGAGCTAGTGTTTGAGTAATTACACACAAGTTGGTAAGCCACATCTGCATGTATCTTGCAACTTCCAGAGGTGTGTGTATAGCAGGGTCTGGTGGTTGAATTTGTAATGATGCGCTGTCAGCTGTGGTCTGAAGATTTATTGCACTTTTTGTTTTTCTGTCCTGCTTGTGTTAAGGTGTGCAGGCAGACTTTAAATACACAATTGCAAAACTATAACTTTAAGCAATGTAGACACGTCATGTTCTTTCTTTTAATTTTTGAAGCCCCTGTGATCTCATGGACTTTGCGTTTCTCCTTGAGAGTATCTCTGATGATTAGGAACAACTCTTTTTAAATACACATATTGATTCTGTCTGATTTGGGTGAGTTTACCTGCTTACTGGGGTTCCTAGGCTTGCCAGATGATCGGATTTTTGAAAGTTCCAGGTAGTTTTGTGCCATATTTTGCAGATCTGCTATTACTCACTAGAGTATGCTTCAATGTCACGAGAAGGAGATCTTAATTCGACCGAACTCTTGCAAAATCATCGTTTTTTTTGTTTATAGTATTCACCCTAGTGTTTTTGTTTTGTCTGTAGCTATTTGCTGTACTATGATATGTGTGTCTGATTTTAATTGCTTTCTGTGAAATGTTGCTGTGATTTTATGGTATTTTAACCAAATGAAATCTATGTTGATGAATGATGAGCTGCCATTGAAACCCCTGCAGCTGTGAGACATTCCCAAAAATGTTTGACACCAGCAAAATACTTCAGCCTAACTCAATTTTGTTGGTCTACTGCTGAATATTAATCATCACATCACTGTGTAAGACACTGAGCAGTTTGGCATATGGTTAAAAAAGGGGCAGCAATGCCTGATGCAGGTGGAAGTGGGCTGGTGAGGGGCTAGGTGTGTCCGTCCTCATCAGCTGAAAGCAACATGTGGTGCCCCAGAAACCCATCCATGTCTCCATGATGTCAAGCAACATCCCATGATCAAAACATTTCAAACCTCAATGAGAGAAAGGTGAAACCACAGGTAAGCGCTCTTCATTGGGGCACCACAGGAGGGCTAGACCTCATAGCCATGATTTAAACACATGACCCATGGACCGTGGCAGAGGCAGTGGGGATACTGAATTCAGGCTGCTCGTCTCCAGCAGACCACAGTTGCTGGGAAGAGCACCAGGTGATGTAATCAAGGCTGATGAGCCAGTTTCACGGCTACTCCTGGGAACTGGGAAAATCAACCTGACTCAGAGTGGTAATCGCATGGCACCAAGGTGGTTTCAAATCACCCCTTGGACAGCGGGTATGGGAATGAGGATGCGGAGTGGTGGGGCACTCCAAGAAGAGACAGACAGTAAATTCTGGCATCCCTGGAAAGTAACAAGCCCTCAGAGTGACCACCACAGTGTTGGCCAAGGTTGCTGTCTCGCAGGTGCCGTGTGAATGCCTCCCTTCCTACCAGTTCAGGGTGTCTTGTGTTTCTTCCTATCAGGTGCTGACCAATGGCAGAATAATGAAGATGCGCAGGTCAGCACAATTATGTTATTACTAATTGCAAAGTGCTTGCAGGGAGGAGAATGAAGCAATATGGCACCACATGGGGAGGAGATGAGCTGAAGGGCGGTAGGTCTGGTGGCTCCAATCATCTCTAACTAATGTATGTCTAACTACAGGGGTTTGACACAGCTTAACCAGTAAGCTTCTTAGGAACAGAGAAGATGTGAAGTTTGAAGTGCTTCTGTTTCTAATTGCTAAGATTGTATTAGCAGTATAAAACTACTGTCCCTTGTGTCAGTTTGTCAGCTCTCATCAATCAGTTCTGTTCCACTGTGATGCTTGATATGTGCTCACCCAGCTGTAATAAACAGCGTTACTTCTTGCCCGGTGTGCGCTCCTTTTTGGACCAGTGGTGGTTACTTATTTATTTCAAGCCCTGAGGGACCCCTAATACAGTTTATTGAAGAATACATACGTTTATGGACTTCTGGATAATAATGTTTTTCTTCTGAAACAGTGGTGGCCCATGCATAGAAGTCAGCAGGGCTCATCCCCCCAATTTAAATAGTTGTTGGGATTTTCCTGCGACTGGCACACTGCACACCAAGACAGATGTCAATGCAAATATATTTCTGGCTTTTCTTCTATAAAGCATTATGATTTGCAGTAAGCTGTCTCTTCACTTGCAAATAATCTAGGAACATGTGCATTCTTTGCAGATGCAAAGAGTGATGTTCCCTGAACCACTGCACTGTCCTAAAAAAAAAAAGTGGCAGGACTCGTTAACATACCAATTGAATGTGGCATCACCAGAATTGAGCCCTACTGCTAGGGGTGCACTGAACTGCAGTAACACCACTGATGCACACGCAAAAGAGCAAACAGTGGCACGGAGCCGAGGGCTGCCAGACGATGTAATTGGCAGTGATGTTCTTTCTAATTGGAACCTATTACAGTGCCCATCGAAGGGACTAACGACTCCCTCCCCCTAATGGCCACAGGAAAGGGTTTAGGTAAGCACACTGGCACCACTAAAGAGGGTCAGAGCAGAGTGGGAAGAGGCAGCCACTCCAGGGTGATGTTTCTCCTGGGCAGGGTGAGTCTTTTCAGCCCTACACAGAGGTGAAGTCATTCACATAGCGAATTGCATGGTCTCTCAAGGAAGAGAGCCTTCACTTGTAAGATTCTATCCTGGTTTATTTAACCTGTTTAATACCTTCAAAGGGTGTAACTTCAAAAGGATTGATAGCTGTGCTTCAAAGGGGCTTGTTCTGGGGGTTCCCCACCCTAAGGGCCCACCACAGAACACAAAGCCGAGTGAGATTCAACTTTCTTTATTCCTTTCACAACCGAAACTGCAACTCCTCCACCCAGGGCCTCCACTTCCTCCCCCCACCCATGTGCCCTTTTCCTTAAAGGGCTAATGTCCTTTTTATTTGACAACAGGGCTCTGTCTAGAAGGATTCACTGTAGTGAATTAGAAGGATGCAGACGTGTATTGTATTATAAAATCAGTAATTCAATTAGCAGTAGTGATAATAGTTACATGACTAGTAGTGCTGGTAAACATAGTAGTAACAGTGTTTATTTCAATGAACAATTAGTAGTATTAATGCCAATAATAACAGTAGTTGTAATAACAGCCACAGTAAGATGTGTAGCAGTACAGTTGCAAGTACTAGTGCCATTAAAAGTATTGCTATTGGTTGTGTGTCTAGAAGTAGCAGTATCACTGGTGCCAGTGGTACCAATAGTAACTTTACTACTAATGTGTGCAGAACTATTACAACAATCGAGTTATTACTATCAGTGGTATTGTGAGTAATGCCACTCCTACAACTACTATTTATAGTTTTACTTTTGCACTTAATAAGATTTCTACTATAACTAGCAACACTATCCATACCAGTAGTACTAGTATTGCTTTGAGTTGCAATACTTATAGTTAGAATAGGAGTAGTAACAGTGTGTGTATTTTTAGTGGGTACAATGCCACTGATAGTATTCATAGGTTATGTCAAATTTGATAAATACTGCATACTTGTGTTTACCGTGGATACTGCAAATTCGAGATTGCAGTGTTGTTGAACTGCCCATCCCACCCACCGCCATAGCTATTTTTTTCACTTTCAGTATTCTTCACTTCACCTTCCTACAGCTGCAGCATGACCATTATGCCAAGGTACAGTGCACCCAGCTTTGTGGGCCATTTCAAGGAATCCACTCTCCACCTTGTATCTTTCCAGCTCCTTATCTAATTGACCTCTGACTGAATAACCCCCGGTATGGTTTCATCATCATATTGAAACCAAAGTTATAAGGTGGGGGGTTTGATGTGCATGGGGATGGATGAGTTCATTCTTTGGCCTGCTTCTGTGAGAGGGGTTTGAGACTTATTGGAAACAGGTGCAGACTTCTAGGAGAAACAAGGGATTCTGACCCTTTCCCTATCACCCGATGAACCATGTTCAGTGCCGTAATGAGTCATCATTAGAGCTGGCCCAATGAGCATAGCCACTGAGCAAGTACGAATGAGGTTTGAGATGGCTCTATGCCTGCTGTTCAACAAACTAAGGAAGATGAAATTAGTGCTTGGGACATTCGCAGAGGGCCCTCTGTATGAAAGAAAAGCTATGGGCGCTTTGTGTCGCTCACTTTAACAAGCAGAGATTTGCAAGGTAACTGGTGGTTTGCAAGCTCTTTGAGTTGGAAATGTCCCATCATGCATATGAAAGGCTCTGCCTGCCACTGATAAAAGAAATGTGTTGCAACCTGAGCACTGCAACGAACTGCAGAGCCACGGACGCCTGCCTAGCTGAGACCTGGGAAACTGGCAGTGCTTGAATGCCCGGTGAAGGCGAGCGTCCCCAGATAGCACGACCCTCCCCACAATGAGAGGCAGTAATGGACTCTCCCAAGATGGGAATAAGGCTAAAACAAAGTGCGGGTGAGCTTAATGGGAGTTTATATAAGTCAAAATAGGGCATGCAAAGGACTCTGCAAACTCAAAGAGTGCTCTGTCTGACACTAGCAAAGACAGGCATATATATTTACAATACGCGTTATAAGAACCTACACACTATAGGGGGCACATGTTCGTGGGGATTAGGTGGCGATGACTAACTATAGGTGCAGCTGTGATGTGTTACGCCATGGTTGGTGGACGTCACTGGGTGCCAACGCGGGGCGGGCAGGTCAGCTGGGCTCATCCGGGCGGTGCTGCGGTGCCAGGCGTGGACAGTGTCATTGATGAACGTCGCCCTTGGCTTTCTGCCCTAAGGGCCACGCACACCCCATTCATTCAATACCGCAATATTATCTTTCCCTGTAAATCCTACAATAGGTTATTCTACAGGTTAATGCAACACAGGAGGAATGCACCTGGAGTGGGGTCCTTTGGTGATACATCAATACACGGTTACCATCATCCTGTTGGCCGGGTATCATAGGTCACGAGGTTGGGTCTCAGGGCAAGGGGTGAGCTGTCCAAGTTTTCATGTCTCGTTAGAAGTCATTATGAATGTGTTCCTACAGTGTTGCTATAATATTGGGTGTCCTAATTTTACAGGGGCCATTAACCTGGAATTAACTGGTGGGTCGGGGAGTCTAAGACAGGGCACCTCTGGCCTGCGTTTATGGCCGGGGTTTACTGCTGGGTTGTAAATAATTCAGGTGGCTGGCCGTGGCCATGTGAGCTGCGGGGGAACGTGAATGCTTGAAGTGGCTCCAGCCGAATTGGGGGAGATGAGGCGGAGCAGCCGGGCCTCTGCCTTTTGTCTGGCAGGCTTCAATGGGGAGGGAGGGGAAATGGCCTTGGATATGCCCACAATGGTATTCTCCTCGTGTGTTGCAGATTATATAAAAAGGCATAAACATTCATATAATGTACAATACTCATTGAGTTTTTTTTTAAAGCTTACATTTCTACATCGTTAGTACCTTTACATGGCCATTTCAAATGCGTTACCTATACCAATTTTTCTATTGATAACTATATGTTAAGTATTTAACAACCACGACATTTTGTTACACTCTATGCATACACGATAAGCGAGGTAGTATTAAGGTTGGTGGAGTGCGCAGGAACAACTGGCCAATAAGACTGATGGCATTGACACATGGTGAGCTTGAACATTCGAATACATTCTATGCGCTTTCTTACACAATTTACATGAGCTCCCAGTGTAGTTGCACTTGATTTCCGTTGCACTCTAGCAGCATTAGTTCAGTTATGGCATAGGGCCTTGGAGTACATTCTTCTCGGAGAAACATATAACATAGAACCCGGGACACTTCTACCATTTGCACATAGCTATGGGGATATGGGTATTTCAACCAGGATGCCACATGAACACACACTCTGCCTTCTTCATGGAGTTTACATATTTTATCAAAGGGTCATGGAGAAAAGAGTTTCATCACAGGCAGTTTGCATATTGGTATTTAGGGTCTCTACTTTTGTCGGGGGACCATTTTACAGTTCTCTTCCACCCCGGCCCTGCTGGCCGGGTCATACTGTGGACAGTGATACACTGCGGAAGGTGAATGTTACAGTGTTTGCTTCTAGCACTAGCTCATGTCCGTCTGTTCGTGGGAACGGGCTCTCAGCGGATCTGCCAGGCAGCTGCAGCCACAGGGACAAGTGAGAACTCTCCAAGGGTAGGGGCCGTGCTGCGGTGCACAGGGGCTCATGTCATTCTGGTTTCACAAAATGGTTGGCAGGGCCTAGCTTAATACAGCACGTTTGGTCAATGTGTCAGCCAGTGGTCCACCCGCCACCTGGGCCCTGGTGGCAGGGGGGTCCCTGACGAGCCATGGGCTCCACAAAGGGGGGGACTGCAGGGGAGGGGGGTCTCTTGGACCTATCCTCCCATACATTTACCCCCTTTCGTTACTTAAGTAACAAATACTGTAACTGCCCCAACCTCTGGCGTTCCTTTTCTTCAGCTACTGCCTCGTCCCATGCAGGGGTGCCTTTTATGGGCATCCATGTCCTACAAACCCCTTGCAGGCTTTCCCCCCTTCTAGCATATTCGTCTGGTGTACAGGTCATATATATACAATCCCTGTCCCCTTCCAAATCCACCCACACCTCCTCATACCACTCCAGTTCATGGGGCTCTTTAATTGTGGTGTGCCATAGCCCATCTACTACATCCCCTCTGTGGTATATGGGCACCATCTGGAATTTCAGTGTGTTTTCTTCTCACGTTTGCACCTCCACCTCTTGCACATTGTGTATTGCACCGCAAGTGTTTCCCATTGTCACCATCATCATTGCACCATTTGGTACTGCGTTTGCACAACATCGAAGACCCACCTGGCACATACAAAAAATAAAAAGGAAGAACACCACCGCGGGCATCAGCAATTTGACAGTCATTCCCAACCATGACGGGACCCAGGAGAAGAGGTTGTCGAACCATGTGCTTGCTTCGGCCCCACCTTCCGTTTTCATCCTCTCTCCTAGGTTATATACTGCTACGATCACATGGGATAAGGTACCATTATCTGCATCTTCAGAAGGTACGAATGTGCAGCAGGCACTTCCAATTTTTCGGCAAACACCTCCGTCCATCGCTGTTAATAGGTCTAAGATGTACCTATTCTGCATGGTCATTAGCCGCAGTGCTCTCAGCTCCACTTTTATTACATTAAACCCTTCTTCAGTGTCATTTGCCAACTGGATCAGCTCCCAGCGTGTGATTTGGAGCCATTTTGCATTTGCCCGTGCCTGGATGCTGGGGATCAGTGAGGCAAAGAAAGTCTCTGCAGAGCTGAACAATCGATATCTGTCTGGGATCTGTGCCAGTAGTTCTGAGGATGCTTTTGATATGTAGTTCGACGAGCATCTGTTCCTAGACAGCATCTCCCCCTTATTGCCGGAAGACAGGACATATAGTTGTGACTCTGCAGTTGGTTGGCCATCATTCTCCCGAGGAGTCTCTCGCATTTTCTTGCTCCCACCAATGCGGCTCTCTGGTATCACCATTAGTGCAGAATGTAGGGTGGCAAATGAGCAGATGCTGCTCCAGGATTGTGGGAGGTGCAGGTATGCCTGGCTGCCACATACCCAGTAAGTGTCCATGAGTGCCGCTGTCCCTTTTCTCATATCCGGGATTGTGAGGGTCTTGTTGCAGTTTTTGTTTACCCCCATGATAGTCTTCCCGTGTCCCTTGAAACACACTTCATAGTTTATTTCTTTCTGTAGTTTGAAGGGCTTTTCAATGGCAGTCACCCAGGTCAATTTTGAGATGTGCTCCTTCCCTACTGGTGTACATGTTTTGTCTATCCACTGCAGTTTTTCTGGTGTCACACCTCGCAGTGCCTCAGCTTTGCACCTTATTTCTTCATCTTGCCACTTATCTTCTGAAAATAAGGTCCCTTTTATTATAAAAAAATGGTTCTTCCAAACATATTACTCCTTCTGCTTTCGGGTAACAAGTCTTCTCATTCTGCAGCATTTTGAAAGTTACCTCGTGTGCCTGGAAGGTGTTCTTAATTCTGCACAACATGAGATGAAGGAGACATTGGGCATCCGCAGTAGGCAGTTCTTTTGGTAGCAATACTTTGGGTGTACCTGAAGCATGGGGAATAAGGGAGCATACATAGCAACTCTCATTTGTTGTAGTTGGTAGCAATACTTTGGGTGTACCTGAAGCATGGGGAATAAGGAAGCAGACATAGCAACTCTCATTTGTTGTTTGTTTTGCGGTTGCACTCATGTCTGCATACCATTTATTTGTCTGATGGGGGTGTCGTGGGTCTTCCATCTTGTCCAGTCCCAACCCGTAATACTCGTCGTATTTTCCACTTCCCACCTCCCTTTTCCTCCTATAATTTCTAAGATATCTCCCGGCTTCACGGGCGAGGAGCAGTCTAAACCCCCCTTTCTTCCCTCCACCCCCCTTTTCCCATTCATCATATAATGCTGCGTATTTCACTGCCATCTCCTCATTCTCTTTCTTTATTCTATCAGGTAGTGTGTTCTCTGTTTTGGGGGTGGTTACATGTGTGGGCACGATGGTGGGGGTGTTGTACAGCCATGATATAACAGAAGGGTTGCGATCATTTAAACTGTGGGCATTGTAATCGGAGACATTTGGCAGGGAAGCATTTGGCGGGGAAGTTGTGCTATCCTGCATTTTATCCTACAGTCTTTCATGTGGCGAGGTAGCTGTATTGGGCAGTTTCGTGTTATATCCCCATACAAGTTTAGATCTGTCCCACACCAAAAAATCACCTTCTTTAGTATTCGCAGTTGTAGTTTGATTTGTTACATTAGTCCTGTTATTCCCTCCCCCCTCGTTCATCTCGATGAACGCTATAAACCAATAGGTAGCCAAGCAAAACAGTATTGTAAAAAATAATGTAATACATACAGACAATCCACACTCATACGAATATCTACACCTTTCAGCTAAATCATTTCTACATCTAATCAATCTATTCGTTGCGGGCTGCCCGTTTGTTGCCATGGTAGTTCCTGTTTAAAATATAAAAGTGCATTAAGTACGTGCATGTAAACATTTTTTGTTGGTACTGTGTGTACCAGGAAGTCATAGAAAGGGGAGGTTGTTGGGGGGGGGGAACGGTTAGGGGTGCACAGAGAAGGTAAAAAGAGAAAACATATATCTTACACCATTTTTATTTTATTTTTTATTAATTTTTCTCAATTATCTCTATCAATAACCTGTAATAGAATTGTTTCGTTAACATCTTAATTTACCAGTTACACTCCCCCATTCATTTGTTCCTTTTTAATCATCATTTCCATCATTTTTGTTTGCTGTTGTCTGTGCCTCCTCATCCTCTTCTTCCCGCACACTATTGTATGCCTTTCGCACATCTGTCAAGTGTATCCAGTATCTCAGTCCCTTTACCTTCACAGCTGTGGGTGTACAAAAAACAACCTCGTATGGGCCATGGAACCTTTGGGCATTCCACCGGCGCACAAAGCTCCGGACATAAATGAACTCTCCTGGCATTAATTGTACTTGTGGGTCTGGTTCCACAAAGGGCACCGTTGTGTTCCCTTCCTCCCTTGTCAATGGTGGTGAGAGCTGCCTTGAAATTGCACGCGCTGCCCTAGTTAGCTTCTTCAGGTAATCTGTGAATTCATCTCCTAATATTGTGGCGCTTCTGTGTGCATCTGAGTGTTGGTGCAGTGGGGAATGTGCTGTCTGCATCCGTCTTCCCGTCACAATTTCGTGCGGGGACAGATGATGATCCTTGCTCGGCTGATTCCTCAGCTCAAACAGTGCAAGCGGTAGGCAGTAGATCCAGTTTTTCTTTAAAGAAAAACACAAAATAGACAATCTTCCTTTTAACAGGCCGTTCATCTTCTCAACAACGCCGTTACTTTGGGGATGATAAATCGAGCAGAGTTTATGCTTTATTCCCAATAATGCAGTCACTTCCTTGAAGAGTTTGTTCACAAAAAGAGTGCCGTTGTCTGAACGAATTATGTCACAAATTCCCCAGCGTGGGAACACTTCCCTCACTAGGAACTTTGCAGCGCTCTTAGCATCAGGGCGCACACATGGACCCGCTTCCAGCCACCTGGAGAATGGACATACAACCACTATCATGTAGTGTGCCCCATTACACCTCTCCCCCATGTCTGCATAATCAATATGCAGTTCTCTGAAGGGCCCTGTCGGTTTTGGAATTGTTCCCCTGAGTGTCCGTAGGGTCATCCCTGAGTTATATATTTGGCAAGTCGTTCACTCCATTGTCAACCTGGATATGTGCTCCTGGAGACATGGCATGAACCAATCTTCCTGTATCTCTGCCGCAATGTGTTGTTTAGCATTGTGCGCTGGAAAGTGTAATTGCTGAAATGCTATTTCTAACAGTTTGATGGGCATCACTACTTTTCCTGAGTTATTTTGGCGCCACAATAAATCTGTTGCTGATTGGCTGCAACCCCTCTTTTCCCACAACACTTTTTCTTCCCCACTTGCACCTTCCTGCAGCTCTAGTATTTGTGATATGGGCATTGCATTGTATCCTTCTGGGAGTTCTTCATTCATCTGGTGCTGCAATAGGTACTCACCTGTTCCATGTCTTTCAAAATATGAAGCCTCCTTGGCAGCAGCACCTGCTGCCGCGTTCCCCAAAGACACAACGTCAGTGTTAGACGTATGTGCTTGGCATTTCACTATTGCTACCATTGTTGGGCCTTTTAGAGTTTCAATTAATTCCTTCAACAGTTCGGCATGCTGCACTGGGGTCCCATCCGCCCTTCGAAACCCTCTCCGCCCCCACCGGGCTAGACCTCCGTGTACGGTGGTCGTCATGTAAGCTCAATCTGTGTATATCGTCACTGCACATCCCTTAGCTGCATGTACTACTTCTATTAGGGCGATAAGTTCTGCTGCTTGGGCTGAGAAATGGGATGGAAGGCGGTATTGTACTAACACTTCATACTCACCTTCTTCTAGACTCACTACTGCTAGTCCCACATGTTTCTCTCCTGTGTCCATGTCAATTGACACTGACCCATCTACAAAGTACACCTCTCCCTCGCTCAGGGCATTTTCACACACCACCGTGCCCTCTCCTGTTTCTCCTGTGTATGTTGCACAATTGTGTTCTTGCATGTCCTCTAGTGTGCACGGTTCTGTGATGAATGTTGCTGGGTTTACTGTCCTGCACCTCACTACGTGAATGTTGGTGCTAGACAATATTATCTCGTAGGCAGTTGCTCGCTGTGTGGTCAGTATACTTTTTGATCTTTCCAGTATTGCAAACAATGAGTGTTCCATGAATAACGTGACAGGGCACCCCATTACTATTGTGGCACTTTTCTCAATGGCGAATGCGGCGGCAGCGAGAGACTGCTCACACGCGAAGTGCCCTTGCATTACTGCATCTAATGTGCCGCTATAGTAAACCAATGGTTTGTGTCCTAGGGGAGTCTTTTGTGTCAGTACAGCTGTCATAAGAGTCCCCTTGCAATGTGAGAACAGGTAAAATTCACGCTCATAATCAGGATTGTCGAGTACTGGAGCACTCGAAATCAGTTCTTTTAGTGATACAAACGAGTCACTCATTTCTTTTGACCACTCTATTTTCCTGTTCTCTTGCTGGGCCTCTTTGAGCGCTTGCAGCAAAGGTCTGGTGTAGGATGCATAATCTAGTATCCATGCTCTGCAATAGTTAAACATTCCTAGGAATGTTTGCATCTCCTTCACTGTGGTTGGTTCTCTCACTGACCTTATTGCTTCCAGTCTGTCAGGTATTATCCTTTTCCCATCCTTTGATATCAGCTGCCCCAGGTACAGCACTTCTGACTGACAGTATTGTAGTTTCCCTTTGTCCACTTTGTACCCTTTATGGGCCAGCAGTGTTAAGAGGGTAACCAAGTCTCTTCTGCATATTTCGTCATTCTGTGCGCAGATGAGCAAATCGTCTACGTACTGAATGATTGTGCTTTCAACTGTTAGATTACCCAGATCTTCGTGTAGTATGCGGTTGAATATGCTGGGACTCTCACAGTACCCCTGTGGTAACCTGCAATGTTCATATCCCCCCCCCCCTAGTGTGAATGCTGTCAAGTATCTGCTTTCTTCTGCCAAGGGGATGGAGAAAAATGCATTTTTCAAATCAACTACTGTGAAATGTGATGCCGTCTTCGGGATACTGCACAGTATGGATGCAGGGTTCGGGACCAAAGGGAATTCTTTTTGTATGACGTCATTTAGGGGGTGTAGATCTTGGATCATCCTCCAAGCCCCTCCCTTTGCTTTTTTGATCGGATAGATACAAGTGTTACATGGGGAGTTTGAGGGCACTATTATCCCCTGTGCTAGCAATGCACTTACTGTCCCTTTTATCCCTTTCTCAGCTTCGCGGGATAATGGGTATTGCTTCACTCGGGGCACAATTGCCCCTGGTTTGAGTTTTATTACTACTGGTGTTACTCCATGCAACAACCCTACATCATGGGGGCCTGTTGTCCACAAATTGTTTGGCACCAGTTTCATGTCATCATCAAAAAATGGCGGCGGTGCTCCCACCACTGCCATCAACTGGACGGGCACTTGACTGTTTGAATTAAAATGTCACATGGTATTGCTATTTCCATTATTATTTCGCCATTACTCTCTGAATCAGAAAAGAGATCTTCATCGGACAAGTCACGTAGGGCGATATCAGCATTAATGCACAGTACAGTGCGCCATTCACACCCATCTATGTCCATCCCAATTACTGCAATCCTTTTAGCTGATACCTGCACAGCATGCAGGTCTAGGGATACCACTGAACCTGGTGCTATGTCTGGGCGTACTATTGGGCGGAAGATGAATTCTGACGGTACCCTCCACTCTAACTTTTTTAACTCGGGTACTACTTGGGCTAGTGTTTTTAATCCTTCAATAAACATTCTTTCGTCCACTGGCATGCCGCGTATTTCTGGCGCTGTTGCTCGGGCATGTACCACTAGCATTACGCGCAATGGACATTATCCTGGGGTTGAGCACACTATCCCTCTTTCTGTGAACGATATTGTCATATTAAGCTTGCTGAGAAGGTCCCTTCCAAGCAGGTTTATTGGTGATTGTTCATAATAAAGTAAGGGCGTTTTTACCGTTTTGCCCCCTACTGTCACATCCAAATCTTCTGTGTAAGGAACTTCAAATACAGCCCCAGAGAACCCCTGCATCTCTAACTTCCGGTTAGATAGCGGAAACCGGCCTTCACAGATACATGATTTCTCGGCTCCCGAATCCACCATAAATATGAACTGCTTGTCTCCTATCTGAGCCCCTACCAATGGTTCCTCCGCTGCATTGTAGGTGGTAGATAGAACAGGACATGCAAGTGTTCTCTGTGGGCTGTCCTATGCTGGTTGTCTCATTGCCCCCCCCTGGCTGAAGACATTTCCTGAAACTACTGATACACGACTATAGGGGGCTGGGGCTGGTGCTCCATTGGCACTCATTGCGAAGGGGTTGCTTGGGGTGCATTGCATATTGTCGTTGTTTTGTGGGTGATTCTGTGTTCTATAATGTTGTGCTTGTCTTTGCTCTGCACAACCCTGTTCTTGGTCCCTCTGTTGTCGTCCCATTGGAAGACCGTATGGGATTCCCGGGTGGGGGTTACCATATTGTTCCATCTCTTGAAATCCGTTGTTTGGTCTGTTTCTGCACTCTCGAGAAAAGTGTCCCCACCTCCCGCAGTTCCAACAACTTCCCTGCGCACCTCTGGGACCCTGCCATCTGCTCCCTCCATTTCCCCCATACCCTTGTCTACCCCCTTTGCGACCCCTGTACCCACCTCGTCCCCCTCGAGGTGTCCAATCTTGCCACTGCGGACCTCCGTTCTGCTCCTGCTCGTTCCACTGTGGTTGTCCTGTTCCTGCCCAATTCGTTGCCATCCTCCCCTGTATTGCTATCAGCCCCTCCTCCTCCTCTTCTCCCTCCCTGCTGTGTGGGAGCGTGGATACTGCTGCAGCGACCTTCACCAGTTTTGTTTGTGCTAAATTTGCCTCGTCTGCCAATCTTTTTTGCGCTATTTCCTTTTCCCTCTCCTTTATCTTTTTACAGTGGTGAACTATTATGCTCTGTATTTTGGGCCACCCTCTCGCTTCAATACCTGCAATTTTGTCAAGTGCTTTTTGTACCTCTTTAGGGAGCCCCCTCTTTATTATGAAGTAAAATAATGAGGTTGACTGATACCAGGGCGTGCCCGTTTCCGCTCTCCACATCTCCTGCACCCGAAAAATGTAATCCATAGCATCTTCTCCATCATTCATCATACATTGCATGACAGACTTCAAATCTGGGGTGTCTGGAAATGTTTCTCTTAATGCGTCCCACACCCTTGCACGTACTGTGTTAAAAGAGGCTCCATCATGCCGTTCGCAGTCTAACGTTACCCCCGGGAAGCCAGCCTTTACCCATACTCTATCAGCTTGATCCCTGTCATGATGCCTACCCCCGGAGCACCAGGCCAGGCCCAGCACCCCCGGAAGCAGGCATCATGCCCTCGGGTAAAAGCCCAGCGGCCCCTTATAGGGGCTCTTTGGACTCAGTCCTGGCGCCTCTGGCGCCAGGTTCATGTTGGACATCAGTCCTGGCGCCATAGGCGCCAGGCTCATAAAGGGAGGTGTTTTGTGCACTTACCTGATGCAGACCATGCTGCACGCTTCAGGCCTCCCTGAGACCTGAAAGGGACTATTTCTTCATAGGGACTATTTTTTCACTCGGGCGTGGCCAGGGAAGGATACATACCTAGTTGGGGAAGGATACATACCTGGGACTTCTTTGGAGGCTATTTAAGCCACGCCCAGACAGCAGCTCATGCTTCGCGTTGTTCTGCTTCCTGCAGCTTAACGCTCACCGTTTCTGCTCCTGCTCCTGGACTCCAGCCACGCCCGCCTCGAACCTGGAAGACCTGCAAGGAAGGAAGAGAAGAGAAAGGTGAAAACCAAGGACTATTTCAAACTTCTTACCTGCATCCGGAATCCCTGAAGAAAGACTTCCATTTAAAAGCATTGCGTTGCTCGCTGCAGCGCCACGCTTCACTCACCTGTCCTCGAGACATCTCCCGGCTCCATTGCGGCTGTCAGCATCGGACGCCACATCTCTGCACCTAAGGGAGAGAGGAAGAAACAAAAGGTGAGCAGAAGGAACACAGAAGGAAAGCCTGATTAACAGCCATAATACTTACCGGCATTTCTTCCACATTTCGGGTCGGCGCTGCCCCGTTGGCAGGTACCGTACCCCGGCCCCTATGGGGAAAGGACAAGAGACATTTCTGGGGAATGATAAGGACATTTAGAGGGATCGCCCTCATCACTACTCACCTCGGCAGTTTAACCCCTCGACGCATCGCTTTCATTCTGCACCTGAAATAAAGGACAGATCACAGGTTAGAAAGACAACATAAAGGGGGCCTCACTTGAACTTTGAACTTTCATACTTACGGCGCATCGCTCAGGAAAGTCAAGTGGATTTTGCCAGCGCCATTCTGAAAACCAGTGAAGTAACTGGACGAACACGCGCCCCTGCACCAGAAGCAGGATGGAGAGTTCATCCTTCCAAACCATAAGTTGAGCTTCAACCGGGGTTTGGAGGAAGTTAGAGAGGAAGGAAGGGGGAAGGGGGGAAGCGGGAAGCTAGCACACTATTCTGCAGACTGTTAATCCCCTTTCTCATCTGCAGAAGGATATTCCTACGGGCCAGGCAAGCACGATTTGGAGGTCCTGTCCAATCGGTGTTCCGGGTCCTGCGCATCATGCTAGAAGGGGCCACAGCAATCCAGACTAGACCAGCGCCCCCGATACTAGCAGACTTTTCACATCACCTATTGCTAGTGGTACCCCGGCTGTGTGTTTCTCAAATGCATATATCCACTTGCTTGCCCCTCCTGATAGCGGTGGTAATAGCTTTAACAAATTGGCCTTGTCCATCTGAGCCCAGGGTATGTAATCTGGCCTCCCTCCTCCCCTGTGTATTAGTGGGAGTTGTAACCTCCCCTTTGTTGCCTTGCCTGTACTCACCTTCATTCCTTTCTTTCCTAGTGGAGCCATTTTCCCCAACCTATTCCTTAGTCATCCTGTCCATTCTTCTTCCATTGCTCTTCCCGAACATGCACCATCCATCCCCTCATTTCCTCCTCCCATCATTATACTTAACCTTTCACCTTCCTCTGAGTCCTCTTCTATATCGCACCATAGTTCCTCTCTACCCCCTGTGGCCATTATTTCATCGTCAGTATGCTCCCCCCTTTCCTCTAGTTCAATTATTCGAGTTGGTTCTTCTTGTATTCTGGACAGTATCTCCCCCTTCTTCCACCCTTCCTCAATTGTTTTATCATGGCCCTGTGTTCTTGTTGTCAGCTCTGACCAAGTAGCGTTAGCCCCACTCTGTTCACATATGCTTTTTATCCTCAAGAGCTCATCTTTTACTATGGAGAGCCTAGTCTCTAAGTCTTCTGTTAGTTTCTCTATATTTACTGTGGGTGTACTTACCTGATCGCGCTGTCTATGGCTCTCATAAGGTGGGGGTGCAGTTGGCCCTCGAGTCGTAGAGACTGTTGTTGGGGGCACATATGTGGGGTCGCTATATCCTTCTGCGGGCACTGGCTTATTCAATATTAGGTACAATCTAGTTACTTCTACTGGTGGTCCCCCTTCTTGCAACATCTTGTCGTCTTCAGGTATCAGCAATGAATTATCAGTGGTAAATGGCAAATCATTTCCCAGCTCTCTTTTTTTGGGAGGGGGCACTTCTTCAAACAATCTCCATAGATCTAATATTTCTCTCCTATTATGTAACTGCTTCCCCTTGTATTTTATACAAATGCATGTTGCTACCATATCCAGGACACTCTTGTCAAACGATCCTCCTTCTGGACAAATATGGGCCAGGTGTGTTTCTGCCCCCATGGTGTCTAGTTGCCCTATATATCACTATATATATATATATATATATATATATATATATATATATATATATATATATATATATATATATATATATATACGTGTAGGGATCTGTGTCTGTTCACCACCTGGGCAATATGGGAGTGGGTGGGCACAGCTTATACTCTGTATAGTTTAGGGGGCACATACAAGAGCAAACCACTTTTTGTACACTACCAATATCTTCAGCACATTTATTCAAAAAATAGTCAGTTTACTGCATCAGGCTCATCCCCGTAAAATTACTTCTGGTCACACTTAACATGACCACACCATAATTATGCAAATTTTACCATTATTCCATATTCGTCTTAGCAAACTATGTTCTGACACACATGATGCATATACACCGGCAAGCAACACTCTATTCACAGTTCAACTCGTAATCCTTTTCCTCCCTCCCTAGTTGTCTCCTTCTTTCTTACTTTGATATAGACTCCTCTTTTTACTTAGGTTATATTTTCCCTTTTTTTTTTTATGTTTGTAATAACCGTTTTGTCCCCATAAACCCAGAGAGAAGAATAGAAAGAATAGCAGTTACTAACGTATTCACCGTGTCTCCCTTTTTTAACAGACACCTTTATCTTATTTTTCACTTCTTCATATATTCCCAGTACTAGTCAAGATAGCACTATGCGGTGCCGCCTTCTACCCCCTTGCGGAGCTAGGTTCCCGTCCCTTTATCTCTTTTCACCTCTTGATCCTAATGGCCATATGCAAAGAAAAAGTAAAGAAAGTCTAGAGTGGTTCTTAGTATTCCCAAAGTGTCCTGTAGGAAGCACGCTGACCCGGTATTTTAGTGTACAAGTACACTTTATTACGGAGCTCCCTGGAGCCCCATCCACCGCTCATTCAAACTCTAACCGCCTCGTCTCCGGTCGCACGGCTCTCGCTCACCAGCCTACAGAAAGCGCGCGCGACCATTACGAGGCACAACATTCCAACCACATAGGTCTCTACACATCTTCCCCCTTTTACAGCAATTAAACTAAAATCAGCATAAGAGAAGAACAATAAAGAAAACAACACATTACCAATGTAACCAACATAGTCACATTAGAGAAAATTAGCTAAAACAGAAAAGTTAACTGTAAACATTATGTGCATTAAAATCTAAACTCATGCATTAAAATCTAATGCGCATTTATAATAGAATATCAAGTTTCGTAGTCTTTCATCCACATAGGCTTTGACCTAAACCTATGCGAACCCTCTTCATTGCCACTCACACCAGTATTATCATCGTTTACAACTACATCTCCTTCTTTCCTCTCTTCCTCCACTCCCCTTTCATTGCTCACATTCACTTTCCTTCCTTTCACCTGCTCATCCAATGCATTGTCTTTCCCGTCCCCCACCTTTGCCAATCTTCCCTTTGACCAAACTTCTCCTCCCTCCATGATAACAAATGGAGATACTCCAGTCACAGAGTGTGGTGTAGTGACATAATTCCAGGTTAACATCTTTAATACCTCCTTCCATGGTTGTACCGATTTCGTGGCCATTTGTAGGGCCCCCTTTATGTACCTGTTAACTCTTTCAACAAGCCCATTCGCCCTGGGACTATACAATGCTGTCCTCGTGTGTTTTATACTATATCCTGCAAGAAATTTCTTCATTGCCACCGATACAAATTGTACTCCATTGTCGGATACAATTTCAACAGGTACTCCCTCCTTAAGAAAAACACTTTCCAAAAAAACAATCAAATTCTTAGCATGACCTCTCTCACCACTTCCCATTCGAACCATTTGGAATGGTAATCTACCTCCACAGATACAAACTTTAACCCATCTCCCAAACCTGCTACCGGACCTATTATGTCCACTGCTAGCTTGCTCCAAGGCTGGTCTGGTACTACACTCGGTATTAATGGCGCCTCTCTCACCACCCTGCATTTGTCACTAATTTGGCAATCCATGCAATCTTTGACAAACCTCTCTGCACTCCTGTCTATCCCTGGCCACCAATAGTTCTGCCTTAACTTCCTTTTCATTGCAGCTTCTCCAGGATGTCCCTGATGTGCCAGCTTTACTAGCATAGACCTGATTGATTGTGGGGGAACAATGCACCTACCCCTCCTTAGCCTGTTGTCACACAAATTCAACTCGTTTTTTATTTCCCACCAGGTATTGAATTTACTATCCAATTCCTTCTTTTCCGGCCATCCCTTCACAGTCCAACACTTCACAAGTTTAAGATCCTCATCTAAATCTTCTTCACGTGTCCACTCTTCCTTGCTAACTGCGCATTTTGTATTTCTGCCACTATTGACTCCTCCTCTGCCTCCCTTTCTTTTTCTTCCACCAGATCACTATTTACCGGCAGCCTGGACAGGCAGTCCGCTACCACATTTCTCTTTCCTGGCAAATAGCTCACATCAAAATTAAAATTTTGAAGTCCTAAACCCCACCTGCTTATTCTTGGGGAACCCAAGGCCCACCTTCCACTCTCAAAAAGCTGAACCATGGGCTTGTGGTCCGACCTGACCACAAATCTTCTCCCCCACAAGAAGTACTTAAAATGATTCACAGCCCAGAACATGGCCAACGTTTCTCTTTCAATGACGGAATATTTGCACTCCGCACCTCTCAGTGTCCTAGACGCAAACGCAATCACTCTCTCTCTGTATTGTCTCTGTCATACTGCACCAATGTTGCACCCAGCCCCAACATGCTGGCATCAACCACCAAAACAATTTTGTCCTTAGGATCAAACCTACCTATGGATGGTGCCTCACTTACCGCTTGCTTAATACATTCAAAAGCTACTTCACAATCTGCTGACCATTCAAACCTTGCACCCTTCTTGAGTAACAATCTAAGAGGAATGGACACTTTGGCAAAATCTTTCACAAACTTGTGATAATATTCGGCCAAACCTAAAAATGATTTCACTTGTTCTTTATCCTTTAGCACTGGTGCACATTGTACTGCCTCTACTAGACTCCTCTTAGGTCTGACTCCCTGTTCATCTATCTCATGGCCGAGATATTCTACCTTGTTTACCGCAATCTTACACTTGCTTCTTTTTACCGTCAATCCTGCCTCACTCAACCTGTTCAACACCTGTCTCAACACATCATCATGCTCTTCAATGGACTTAGCATAAATCATAATATCATCTTGGAACACAATAATGTTTTTAACACCGTTCATCACTGTCTCCATCACCCTTTGGAATACCGCTGCTGCCGATGCGAGTCCAAACGGCATCCTGCAATACTTGAATGTTCCAAACACTGTAATGAATGCCGTCAGGTGTTGACAATCCTCCTTTAGTGGAATCTGATGATATGCTTGAGAAAGATCAATAACTGAGAATACCTTGGCATTGTTAAGCACCGATAACTGGTCACTAATTATTGGCAGGGGATGTCTATCGATTAAGATATTCCTATTGAGATCTCGCAGATCTACACACAGTCTAATGTCTCTATTCGACTTCATGGCCACCACTACCGGTGACAGCCATTCCGAGCTTTCACTCTTCTCTATTATGCCTCTTTGAAGTAACGACTCTACTTCTACTTTTAGCTTCTCACCCAGCTCCTGAGGCACCGGCCTCACCTTGTGCACCTTTGGACTGCCGCCCACCTTCAGCTGAATCTGATGCTCGAATCCTTTCAACATCCCTAATTCCTCTCGAAACACTTTCGGGTATTCTTTCTCCCACTTGTCCTTCACTTCTGCAACATCAATTGGTCTTTCTGCATTCGCTTGTATCCTTATTCCCAACTTCCACTGTTCACCCCATCCCAGGAGTGATGAACCTTCTTGAGTAACATATTTCTGATTCGCAGCTTCTTCCTTTATACTTAATGGAAGCCTGGAACATCCCCACAATTTCAATTCTCACGTTCCCATATGCATAGGGCTCAATATTGTGCTCCCTCAACAGCCTCAAATCTCCTTGCATGCAACCCAGAAATGTTGCCTTTGACATTAAAGTCCATGGTGAACAGCTGGCCACCTTCATTGTCACTACTCTTCCATTGACCATGAACACATCCGTAGGCGCACCTCCTTTATTAGATACTTCCGATATCTCCAGCACATGCTTTGCTTGGCCGCTTAATCCCATTACTTGTTCTTCCTCTTGTTCGGGTACTCTCCCACTTGCTTCAATATTGTGCACCACTCCCAATTCACGACAAACTCTCGCGAAATGACCCTTCTTCTTGCATTTCAGGCAGGTGATATTCTTGGCCGGACAAAACATGCTTGTAGAAATGTGGCGGTTGCTCCCACACTTGTAGCACCGTATTTCTTTGTTCGGGACCCCCTTTTGGAACCCTTTCACCGCCGCCACTTCCCCTTCCGGCTTGTCTCCTTTCATAGTTGACATGTACTTATGGGTCTGTTCCATACTTCTTGCCGTGTCTATGGCTGACTCTAGTGATGCATCTTTTGATAACAGCCTCTCTTGTATCTTCACATTATTCGTGCATTGGACCAATTGGTCCCTTATCAGAGAGTCTGCAAGCGGTCCAAACTCACATGTATGACTAAGCTACCTCAGTGCTGCAATAAAATTCTCCACAGGTTCTTGTGGACCTTGTACCCTCTGGAAGAATTTATGCCTCTCAAACGTTATGTTCTTCTTAGCTTCAAAATGTACTTCCAACCTCCTCTCTGCCATAGAGTATTGATCCATCTCTCCTTGGCCCTGCTGCTGAAGATAAGGCAGTCCATCATAGACGCTCCTGCCCTCAGTTCCTAAATTATGGAGCAAAATTGCTTCTTTCCTTGCACATGCAAATTTATCACCTCCTATGGCAATCAGGTAAGTATCAAACAACTTTTTCCATCAGTCCCATCTTATTGGCGGGGTACCTGGTTCTGACAGGAACGGCGGTGGCGGTGACATACTCGCTGCAGCCATCTTTATTTTATTTTTCTCTCTAACTACACTGCTCACTTTCACAGACTTGAGCTTCTTATGTATCCTATATATTTGCTAATCTCTAGCTGGCTCTTCCTTCCACACCCTCCTCTCACAATGTCTCTGCTTTTTTGTATGCTGTGGTTACAGTTCAATAGTCTTTCAAACTGCTTGAATCCAAGTTGTCCACTAGATGGCACTATACCCTTTTTTTTTTCTTATGGTATAACCTCTGGATGGCACAGTTCTGTCTTCCAGGTTGTCAGGGACAAATCCTTTTTCTTGAATGTCCCCCTCTTGTTGATTGTCCAGCCCAGCCCAGTCCCCACTCCCCCTCTGCTCCTCACCTTAACATCCAAGGAGAGCTGGGGTGGGCGGCACAGGCTCAACTCTATTTAGTGAGCCGAGGCAGGGCTAGCGAAGAGCGCCACACTCCTCGCCCGCCGCGGAGACTGTCCTCCTGCAGCACCTCACTGTCAACTGCTGCGGAGACATCCCCCTGCGGCCCCACACCTCTCCGTAATGCGCAGCCTTCTTTTCAGACGGCCCGTTCATCAACGCGGCCGTTCTTCTCTGACTGCTGTCCTCCGAAGGGACACCCCGCCGGCTCCGTGGCGAGCTCCGTTCCTCGTCGCCAAATGTAGGAAGCACGCTGACCCGTTATTTTAGTGTACAAGTACACTTTATTACGGAGCTCCCCGGAGCCCCATCCACCACTCATTCAAACTCTAACCGCCTCGTCTCCGGTCGCGCGGCTCTCACTCACCAGCCTACAGAAAGCGCGTGCGACCATTACGAGGCACAACATTCCAACCACATAGGTCTCTACATGTCCCTTTTTAAATGACCTCGTTCCCTGTCCTGTTTTCCTCCCCTGCTCCCTTTACGGTCGCTCGCACTTAATACTCACGTGCCCGTCTTGAACCGAGAGTCTCCGAACTGGGTCGGTCCAGGCAGCGCTGCCGCCCGCTCAACGGTCAGCCCCAGCTCCGGCGAGCGGTACTCACAGGGGATTTTTCAACCGGGATCCCGTACCCTCTCTCTGTTGAGTGCGCACTTATAAGCGTACCGGTCGCCGTTGACGGGCAGCCTACCGGAGCCGGCGCACCGTGCGTATCCCTTTTCGACCTGAGATCTTCGTGCCAAAGGGGACGGTAGGGATATATTAAGAAAAATAATCACGCTGTCGGGGTCACCACTGAAGGCGAGCATCCCCAGATAGCACGACCCTCCCCACAATGAGAGGCAGTAATGGACTCTCCCAAGATGGGAATAAGGCTAAGACAAAGTGCGGGTGAGCTTAATGGGAGTTTATATAAGTCAAAATAGGGCATGCAAAGGACTCTGCAAACTCCGAGAGCGCTCTGTCTGACACTAGCAAAGACAGGCATATATATTTACAAAACGCGTCATAAGAACCTACACACTATAGGGGGCACATGTTCATGGGGATAGGGTGGCGATGACAAACTATAGTGCCAACGCGGGCGGTCAGGTCAGCTGGGCTCATCCGGGCGGTGCTGCGGTGCCAGGCGTGGCCAGTGTCATTGATGAACGTCTTCCTTGGCTTTCTGCCCTAAGGGCCACGCACACCCCATTCATTCAATACTGCAATATTATCTTCCCCTGTAAATCCTACAATAGGTTATTCTACAGGTTATTGCAACACAGGAGGAATGCACCTAGAGTGGGGTCCTTTGGTGATACATCAATACACGGTTACCATCATCCTGTTGGCTGGGTATCATAGGTCACGAGGTTGGGTCTCAGGGCAAGGGGTGAGCTGTCCAGGTTTTCATGTCTCATTAGAAGTCATTATGAATGTGTTCCTACAGTGTTGCTATAATATTGGGTGTCCTAATTTTACAGGGGCCATTAACCTGGGGTGAACTGGTGGGTCGGGGAGTCTAAGACAGGGCACCTCTGGCCTGCGTTTATGGCCAGGGTTTACTGCTGGGTTGTAAATAATTCAGGTGGCTGGCCGTGGCCATGTGAGCTGCGGGGGAACGTGAATGCCTGAAGCGGCTCCAGCCGAATTGGGATATAAAAAGGCATAAACATTCATATAATGTACAATACTCATTGAGTTTTTTTTAAAAGCTTACATTTCTACATCGTTAGTACCTTTACATGGCCATTTCAAATGCGTCACCTATACCAATTTTGCTATTGATAACTATATGTTAAGTATTTAACAACCACGACATTTTGTTACACTCTATGCATACACAATAAGCGAGGTAGTATTAAGGTTGGTGGAGTGCGCAGGAACAACTGGCCAATAAGCAGGTGATATTCTTGGCCGGACAAAACATGCTTGTAGAAATGTGGCGGTTGCTCCCACACTTGTAGCACCGTATTTCTTTGTTCGGGACCCCCTTTTGGAACCCTTTCACCGCCGCCACTTCCCCTTCCGGCTTGTCTCCTTTCATAGTTGACATGTACTTATGGGTCTGTTCCATACTTCTTGCCGTGTCTATGGCTGACTCTAGTGATGCATCTTTTGATAACAGCCTCTCTTGTATCTTCACATTATTCGTGCATTGGACCAATTGGTCCCTTATCAGAGAGTCTGCAAGCGGTCCAAACTCACATGTATGACTAAGCTACCTCAGTGCTGCAATAAAATTCTCCACAGGTTCTTGTGGACCTTGTACCCTCTGGAAGAATTTATGCCTCTCAAACGTTATGTTCTTCTTAGCTTCAAAATGTACTTCCAACCTCCTCTCTGCCATAGAGTATTGATCCATCTCTCCTTGGCCCTGCTGCTGAAGATAAGGCAGTCCATCATAGACGCTCCTGCCCTCAGTTCCTAAATTATGGAGCAAAATTGCTTCTTTCCTTGCACATGCAAATTTATCACCTCCTATGGCAATCAGGTAAGTATCAAACAACTTTTTCCATCAGTCCCATCTTATTGGCGGGGTACCTGGTTCTGACAGGAACGGCGGTGGCGGTGACATACTCGCTGCAGCCATCTTTATTTTATTTTTCTCTCTAACTACACTGCTCACTTTCACAGACTTGAGCTTCTTATGTATCCTATATATTTGCTAATCTCTAGCTGGCTCTTCCTTCCACACCCTCCTCTCACAATGTCTCTGCTTTTTTGTATGCTGTGGTTACAGTTCAATAGTCTTTCAAACTGCTTGAATCCAAGTTGTCCACTAGATGGCACTATACCCTTTTTTTTTTCTTATGGTATAACCTCTGGATGGCACAGTTCTGTCTTCCAGGTTGTCAGGGACAAATCCTTTTTCTTGAATGTCCCCCTCTTGTTGATTGTCCAGCCCAGCCCAGTCCCCACTCCCCCTCTGCTCCTCACCTTAACATCCAAGGAGAGCTGGGGTGGGCGGCACAGGCTCAACTCTATTTAGTGAGCCGAGGCAGGGCTAGCGAAGAGCGCCACACTCCTCGCCCGCCGCGGAGACTGTCCTCCTGCAGCACCTCACTGTCAACTGCTGCGGAGACATCCCCCTGCGGCCCCACACCTCTCCGTAATGCGCAGCCTTCTTTTCAGACGGCCCGTTCATCAACGCGGCCGTTCTTCTCTGACTGCTGTCCTCCGAAGGGACACCCCGCCGGCTCCGTGGCGAGCTCCGTTCCTCGTCGCCAAATGTAGGAAGCACGCTGACCCGTTATTTTAGTGTACAAGTACACTTTATTACGGAGCTCCCCGGAGCCCCATCCACCACTCATTCAAACTCTAACCGCCTCGTCTCCGGTCGCGCGGCTCTCACTCACCAGCCTACAGAAAGCGCGTGCGACCATTACGAGGCACAACATTCCAACCACATAGGTCTCTACATGTCCCTTTTTAAATGACCTCGTTCCCTGTCCTGTTTTCCTCCCCTGCTCCCTTTACGGTCGCTCGCACTTAATACTCACGTGCCCGTCTTGAACCGAGAGTCTCCGAACTGGGTCGGTCCAGGCAGCGCTGCCGCCCGCTCAACGGTCAGCCCCAGCTCCGGCGAGCGGTACTCACAGGGGATTTTTCAACCGGGATCCCGTACCCTCTCTCTGTTGAGTGCGCACTTATAAGCGTACCGGTCGCCGTTGACGGGCAGCCTACCGGAGCCGGCGCACCGTGCGTATCCCTTTTCGACCTGAGATCTTCGTGCCAAAGGGGACGGTAGGGATATATTAAGAAAAATAATCACGCTGTCGGGGTCACCACTGAAGGCGAGCATCCCCAGATAGCACGACCCTCCCCACAATGAGAGGCAGTAATGGACTCTCCCAAGATGGGAATAAGGCTAAGACAAAGTGCGGGTGAGCTTAATGGGAGTTTATATAAGTCAAAATAGGGCATGCAAAGGACTCTGCAAACTCCGAGAGCGCTCTGTCTGACACTAGCAAAGACAGGCATATATATTTACAAAACGCGTCATAAGAACCTACACACTATAGGGGGCACATGTTCATGGGGATAGGGTGGCGATGACAAACTATAGTGCCAACGCGGGCGGTCAGGTCAGCTGGGCTCATCCGGGCGGTGCTGCGGTGCCAGGCGTGGCCAGTGTCATTGATGAACGTCTTCCTTGGCTTTCTGCCCTAAGGGCCACGCACACCCCATTCATTCAATACTGCAATATTATCTTCCCCTGTAAATCCTACAATAGGTTATTCTACAGGTTATTGCAACACAGGAGGAATGCACCTAGAGTGGGGTCCTTTGGTGATACATCAATACACGGTTACCATCATCCTGTTGGCTGGGTATCATAGGTCACGAGGTTGGGTCTCAGGGCAAGGGGTGAGCTGTCCAGGTTTTCATGTCTCATTAGAAGTCATTATGAATGTGTTCCTACAGTGTTGCTATAATATTGGGTGTCCTAATTTTACAGGGGCCATTAACCTGGGGTGAACTGGTGGGTCGGGGAGTCTAAGACAGGGCACCTGTGGCCTGCGTTTATGGCCAGGGTTTACTGCTGGGTTGTAAATAATTCAGGTGGCTGGCCGTGGCCATGTGAGCTGCGGGGGAACGTGAATGCCTGAAGCGGCTCCAGCCGAATTGGGATATAAAAAGGCATAAACATTCATATAATGTACAATACTCATTGAGTTTTTTTTAAAAGCTTACATTTCTACATCGTTAGTACCTTTACATGGCCATTTCAAATGCGTCACCTATACCAATTTTGCTATTGATAACTATATGTTAAGTATTTAACAACCACGACATTTTGTTACACTCTATGCATACACAATAAGCGAGGTAGTATTAAGGTTGGTGGAGTGCGCAGGAACAACTGGCCAATAAGACTGATGGGAGAAAAGTGAAAAACAGATGGACTACCCCTCTCTTTTAGTCTTGTATGGATCTTACGTGAGAGTTAAAGGCAACCTAACTATGTCATTGGTTAGGAAGTCGCCGGCGGAGAAAAAAATTGCACTAATCACTCCAACTTGTAACAAAGGTTCTGTCTCTTTAATGGTTATAAAACATCTTTAAAAAGCATTTTTAAATTGATACTCAATCATATCACTCATTCTACATACATCTCATCTAACAGGGGAGTTCTAAAGTGAATATAAATCTTTGTAGGCATAACATTTCAGTCTGAATATGCATTTTTGACATGGGAAAAAAACATTTGATTTTCCTTAAACAGTCGACATATGTTTCGGCCCGTTATGATATACCACTTTTGTCAACAGTGGTCACCAGACTAAGTATAAGGCCATCTTCAGGACACCAATTGCTTTGTAGTTGATCAATCTTGATCCCCTTTTAGTACATACACACGTCTGCAAAAAAATTTTTTCATACATCAGTGTACGTATATTAATCTTATGTAAGACTCTACTGTAAAACATTTGTTTTTTTAAAAACGACAGAACAAGTTGCGTATCTCCGCTTTGACTAAATTTAAGAGCGATGGCTAGTTTTATGTTATACTAAACCTGCCTTTACCCCACTAAGTCCATATTGTGCAATTTAGACTATTGAGAATACTCAGACAAATGGTGTCACTAACTGTACAACTACCCTCATCTCCGGTTTTTGTCACTTAATGGGAAACCCTATAATCTAGCTTGTCTTTAAACATTTTTTAAAGTTACTGAATATTAAAAACACTTACATGTCCACATCTTGTATTTATGTGACTAGAGTTCTGCAGTTTATCTCGCTGTCTGAGCTTGTTGTACTCAAATATTCTCGCAAAGGTAACTTGAGTTGCGCTCTGCGATGTTTGTGCCTATAATTAATTAAAACAACTGTTTAGAAATGGCACCTGTGGTTAATTCTAGACCACTATTTGAATATACCACAGTTTGTCGCTGATCTCTTAGATGATATGAGGAGAAATAATGACTTTCAGTTTGGCATCAGCTGTTTGTGCATAAATGGTCGTTAATGCCTTTGTTGAATGTTGCCGGGTGCCTACTGGTGATTTAGGATGGACTGAAAGGCCGTGAATGAATTTGTTTCCTATGGCAATGGAAACGAAACATAATTAGCCTGAAAGCACTTGAATGCGTGATGAGCCAGTTGAAAAAATGCTTGTAAATTTAAGCTCTAGTCGAGCTATGGGGCATGTTATTTTAACACGTTTCTCTATTATTGTTTAACAACTCATTGTTACAAGGCCTCAGCCCGTCGGTTTTTGTACCGTTGGTGTTGAATGCAACCTGGAGCTGTTTGCAATCTCATCGTGTTTCATTACACCTTGTTCGTGGCCGCGCTAGCCGACATGCTGTTAAATGCAGGCTTATAAAGGAAAAAGACACCCTTACTTGGTTATTTAAACCTGTAGTGACCTTTTAAATGATTACACTCCCAGGTTGTCTTATCTCGTACAAGTTCGAAAGGCAAGAAATTGAGCTAATTACGTTTTCATGTTAAAGTCACTGAAGTCGAGAGCATATTTTACCTTTTAGTCCGCAAAAGGCATGCGCTAGAAAGCTGACTTGTCTTCGGCATGGGCAGCACGGCTTAAAGTGAGACTGAGTCTTATTTATATGAGGTCACATGATTCAGGGTAGCCACTTAAAACCAATAAGACTGATGGCATTGACACATGGTGAGCTTGAACATTCTAATACATTCTATGCGCTTTCTTACACAATTTACATGAGCTCCCAGTGTAGTTGCACTTGATTTCCGTTGCACTCTAGCAGCATTAGTTCAGTTATGGCATAGGGCCTTGGAGTACATTCTTCTCGGAGAAACATATAACATAGAACCCGGGACACTTCTACCATTTGCACATAGCTAAGGGGATATGGGTATTTCAACCAGGATGCCACATGAACACACACTCTGCCTTCTTCATGGAGTTTACATATTTTATCAAAGGGTCATGGAGAAAAGAGTTTCATCACAGGCAGTTTGCATATTGGTATTTAGGGTCTCTACTTTTGTCGAGGAACCATTTTACAGTTCTTTTCCACCCCGGCCCTGCTGGCCGGGTCATACTGTGGACAGTGATACACTGCGCAAGGTGAATGTTACAGTGTTTGCTCCTAGCACTAGCTCATGTCCGTCTGTTCGTGGGAACAGGCTCTCAGCGGATCTGCCATGGAGCTGCGGCCACAGGGACAAGTGAGAACTCTCCAAGGGTGGGGGCCGTGCTGCGGCGCACAGGGGCTCATGTCATTCTGGTTTCACAAAATGGTTTCCAGGGCCTAGCTTAAAGGGATGGTCTAGTAAAAAATGTTATTTAAAAAATAGATAGGCAACATAAAAAAAAAATACTAGCATTCTCAGTTTTAAAACTTCCTATGTAAAATTTTGAGCTATTCAAGCTCAAAATTCGCAAAAGCAAGCACATGGGCCCATCCATTTTGTGAAATGGAGGCCCTCCTGTGCTGGCTTTTGGTTTTGCGGCACTAATGAAGGAAAAGCCAGCCAGCTGAAGTAAACAAAGGCTACCGCTGGGTGGCTTTCCCTTCATTAGTGCTGTAGGTGGAGGACGGGGACCGGAGACCAGAACAGGAAAGCTGCAGCTGAATCTCGGTAAGTGCTATTTTTTTTTTTTTTTTAAATAAGCACTAGCTGCGGGGGGTCTCTTGGACCTATCCTCCCATACACCGGCCTGAGCCGAGTCTATATGTGGCTCAGGGAAAAGAAAAAACGTCAAGGACGCATTTCTTGAGCCTTTCAACTACAGGTACGCCCTGTAAAAATTAAAAGAACTAGTGGTACTGAGTACCAATGATTTATACTACACTTCCATCTCTGAATGTTGGGGAATTGCTGCCCCCTCTCCCACTTTTTTCAGGCACTGAGGCTTCAGTAAGACTGCCCATGAAAATGAGGCGGGGGGCACAAAACACATGTCCTGCAAACGTACTTGTTAACAGTTAAGGTCACCATCACTTTATTCATCAAGGAGGCCAGGAGTGTGGTCTTGAGCGGCCACATTTCTTCCGAGCCTCCTGTGCCACTGCCCTGCACAGCTTTTAGTTTCCTAACCAGCCCGGTGCCTGCTTCTACCCTGTTTCCTTACCCTCCCACCTCCATGTCTCCTACCCTCAGTCTCCTCCTCCATTATCCCTTTCTCTTCCACTCCTTACCTGCCGGACATTGCTCCAGTCCCTCACAGCCTTTTCGGCCTCCAGTGAACGCTGTCATCAACATAGAAAAAAAGGTATTGCACCCTTTTCTATGTTGCATTGCGGCCATCTTCTTTTTTGTTCTTGTACGGAATTGAAATAATTGAAGCAGCCCTGTCAGCACCTTCAAAAAAAAAAAATATATGTATTACTTAATGGAGGTAGTCCTGGAGTGCAAATAGCATTAAGCAATGGTGTGGGGTCAGGGTTGGGTCACGCAATAGGGCTTTTACCAGCCAAGCTCACAACCACACTGTTGAATAATGCTACAAAGAGAAAGATGGTTAAACCTTGATTATTATCTCACAATAATGGCTTTGAAGACTGAGGTTAGTAATACCAAAAAAAAAAACAGTTCCGTTATTGGAAGAAAAAAAAATAGAGAAGTACCCTCTGCTAACCAGTAGAATTGAGACCCCCCCATATCAAAAACGTTGCCCGGAGCATCCTCAACATGAAAGCATTAATGGGTGATAAAGGTGGAGAAGGTTGAAATTGTAGCTGCTATGCAGACTCCCAAAACCTCCCAATTTCGGTCTATGATATCATATCATATGATATGTTATTTATAACGCGCTTAATACCCAGAACTCCATATTAAAAAATAAAAAAATATAACCGGGAGTGCCCGAGTTCTATACCATCGCTGGGGAGAAAGCTCAGTGGGTTGAGCGCTCACTGCTATGATTTGTGTGTCATATGCAGGTTGCAGATTCTCATCACGACAAGACTAACTCATCCTTTTATCCTTCCGAGGTAGATAAATGGGTTCCAACTTCGGTACACATTTATCGACATGCACATATGCAGTATGTACAGCGCTTTGGAGAAAGCGTTTTGTGCAGCCATTTCGCGGGCTCGGCATGTGGTGGGCTCCTAGAGCCAGGCCGGACCTCCAGACTCAGCCCTGGCTCGGCCCTACCCATGAAATCTCTGGCTCCCCCACCTCTAATACCAAATATGCCATCCACACAATGCCATAACATCCCTCCCTACAGAACATCAAACACCAGAGCACCACAGCTCCAAATCAAACTTATATAGAAAAGACCCGGCCATTCATCAGAGCAGCAGCGGCCGATAAGGCAGCCATGCAGACGCAAATGCCTCTGTGCTCTTGACACAGCAAGCCTAGAAACAGACCCACCTGAAGAGCTCAGGGCACGTCCAGTCTGCACACAGCAGTTCAAAAGCAAAGCCATCATGGACCCAGGGGTCAAGTCCTATAAAAAAAAGTGGGGGACTCATTGACATACCAATTGTATGTGGTGTTACCAGAAAATAGCACATCAAGGTCACCTCTAAAAAAAGTGTGCGTACTTCTAAAAAAAAGTGGGGGGACTCCATCCGCCTGCGTGCACCCTCAACTTGAGCCCTGCTTGTACCTTCAGATCAAGCAAGGGGCAACGGAGTATGGTGTACATTCCTGCAACATATACGTCTTTTATGCACTATAAAATAAAACTATTTGCTGCAACCCTTGAAAAAGTGTGAAAGCAGTCATTTTGAGACAGTAAGTAATATTGAGACAAGTCTTACTGAGTACTGTCCTCATCTGTTTGATGAGAACATTTCAAATTGCATGTATGATTAGGAAACACTGTGCAATGTTGCAACATTCCTGGCATGACACTGATGAGGTGTAGAGCCTGATGGAGTATCCAGGAGTATCCAGGTGTAAGGAGAGAGGAAGACAGACAGACAGACACACACACTTGGACGAGCACCACACACACACACACACACACACACACACACACACACAATCTGTAATGGAATCTGAACGTGGAAAGAAAGGCAGGGCAGACCATGTCCATCCGAGAGCCAGATAGCACTCTTTGGCAGGCAGAGCCCCCTGCCAGTTTGCAGATAATAGTAATGGATGAAGACTTCAGGGAACTCCACATTCCATCTCAGAGAGGCTGCCTCCCAGAGATGATAGGAAGCAAGATCAGCCCCATCACCCCGAGGCTCATTAATCATAGATGCTTCTAGGATCATTGCAAAGCCATTTACTTGCATCATGGTGTTCTGCTTGCATTTTCTATCCATGCTACAGGGAGCCATCTTAATTAGTTGTCGCTTAGGATGGTAATTGACTTTAATTATTCAAGTCAATCCCAGCTTTTCCCTGAGATCAGCATTTCGGTGGGTTTCCCTTGCTGTACTCATCATCGTCAATTTCAGAGCGTGGCTTACTCTGCAAAGCAAAACACGATTTATTGAAATCATTGGCATGGCACCAAATACAAGGTGCGCTGATATCTGATTACTTTTCGAAGAAGCTCTTGACATCAATTTCTGTTTGCTCACAGCACTGCCAAATCCCCAAGGACTTCAGCTTTACAGCATTGAGCAAAGGAAGTCAATGAGAGCGATGCGAGTGACACTACATGTGCACCCTGGGGCACAGAAAACGAGGACGTAGACAATGAATATTAAAGCATATATACAAATAGCCTGAGGTCACATCAAAGCTGGGATTTGTGGAGGAAAGAGGGGAGACATTGTTCAGAAAAAGTGATAATCCCCAACCGCATCTGCTCCACCCGACCCAATTCTTAGCACCAACATACATCTCTTTCCCAGGGGCAGTGCCAGGGCTTTTCAACTTTTTCATTTGAAATGGGCTTCGGGCCTCAAGTGGGTCATTAGCTGCTGCCTCAATATTGACAGTCTAATCACAAAACAAAATACTTACTTGATGAAGTACTATAAATGTGTGCCACATTACATGCTTCCTTTGCTGGTGCCCTCGTGCCATCACCTCCCAGGCCTTGCAGTATCAAGCATCATTGATATCACCTTTTTGTCATTTTACTCCAGTTTTGACTACATTAAAACCTCACTGACACAGAGTTCCTATTAGCTTTACAGTGTACATTTGTTTCAGTTTCCAGCTGGCTGCCTGCCTTTCTTTGTTTTGTGCAGAGGACAACTCCCTGTGAAAGCCTGCAGCTATTAAACCCCTGCCTGTATTCATGTATCTCTACATTATAATCTACGCACCCCACAGGTGCCTCAGACTGGTAGGCAAGTGGGACACAAACATTATGTTGAAACGGGCTCCCATGAGCCCCGACATATCTTCAGCCTTTTCTGTTCTCACCCATGTGCCCCCCACACACACGCACATGAACCGAGACACCAAATCAGTAGTAACATAATAAATAAGGATACTTTAACCTAGCTTGGTCTTCAAAAGTACTGCAACTAGACCATTTATGGAAAAAGAAATGGTAGAATCATCAGGGGAAATCACCATACATTGTGAGGTACCAGAAGACAATGAAACTGGCCCATGACCAATACACAAAAGGGATAAACACAAATTCCCAACAGGAAGCTCACTGGCACTCGAGCAATCAACAAGCGGGACAACGAACAACAGCGCTATCCACATTCGACCCCAAACTCATTTCTTAAAGGACATTTATACTTCCCTCTGTGCTCCACCACTTCAGAGAAATGCCATACCAGATCCCCAACGGTCTTGGGTATCTACAACATCTTGCAAAGAATGTACATGCATCTTCATTTGTCTGTCTTCAGGCTTTGTTAAGCCTACCCATAATCCAATTGAGTATTCATGTTCAAACTTGACACTTGCAAAGTAACTAAGCCACTCACACATGGCTTTTAATACCCCCCTCACCAAAACAACAAACAACAGAAAACTACAAATCTTCTACCAACGTACGGACAACACTCCATAGCCAATGGATTCTAGCACTATGGGCACAACAACATCTCTGTTCTAGTCACAAACGTTTCTATGCATTCAACCCAAAACCATTAGAAACTCACACAGATAGAGCTCTGGGTACTTCCGATCTGCAAACATCAACAGAAGAGCAAGGAAATCTTATGTCTTCTCTCTCATCCTGACTAACCAAACTCCACACAATCTGATTCAAAGCCAACAATGCCGTGCAAATGGCAGTGGTGCATTCTATTAACAACATGGGTAGTGTCTCTAGACAATCAGGAGGCCAGGAGTGTGGTCTTGAGCGGCCACATTTCTTCCGAGCCTCCTGTGCCACTGCCCTGCACAGCTTTTAGTTTCCTAACCAGCCCGGTCCCTGCTTCTACCCTGTTTCCTTACCCTCCCACCTCAATGTCTCCTACCCTCAGTCTCCTCCTCCATTATCCCTTTCTCTTCCACTCCTTACCTGCCGGACATTGCTCCAGTCCCTCACAGCCTTTTCGGCCTCCAGTGAACGCTGTCATCAACATAGAAAAAAAGGTATTGCACCCTTTTCTGTGTTGCATTGCGGCCATCTTCTTTTTTGTTCTTGTACGGAATTGAAGTAATTGAAGCAGCCCTGTCAGCACCTTCAAAAAAAAAAAAATATGTATTACTTAATGGAGGTAGTCCTGGAGTGCAAATAGCATTAAGCAATGGTGTGGGGTCAGGGTTGGGTCACGCAATAGGGCTTTTACCAGCCAAGCTCACAACCACACTGTTGAATAATGCTACAAAGAGAAAGATGGTTAAACCTTGATTATTATCTCACAATAATGGCTTTGAAGACTGAGGTTAGCAATACCAAAAAAAAAAAAACAGTTCCGTTATTGGAAGAAAAAAAAATAGAGAAGTACCCTCTACTAACCAGTAGAATTGAGACCCCCCCCCATATCAAAAACGTTGCCCAGAGCATCCTCAACATGAAAGCATTAATGGGTGATAAAGGTGGAGGAGGTTGAAATTGTAGCTGCTCTGCAGACTCCCAAAACCTCCCAATTTCGGTCTATGATATCATATCATATGATATGTTATTTATAACGCGCTTAATACCCAGAGCGCGGACCCGGGGATAGAACCTGTACTGCTCTCTGTCGTCCTGCTTCCAAAGCTAGCACTGTTGCCCCTTAGGTATCCTCCCGAGGTGGCTCTAGTTCATCTAGCGATGTCAGTGGAAGGCAATTTAACCCTGGCAATGGCATAATATTCAGTGACTATGATTATATCAACCAGCCATCGAAAGAAGGGGCAGATTTGTTGACCCCTTCTTATTGGTCCAACGTTCGCAAAAAGGAAGTCAGGCTGGCAGAAGGAGGCTGGATTCTGGAGATATATCTGGACTACCTGCTCACATCAACCGAGGATTCTACCTGGTCCTTCTCATCTAGAAAAGGCTCTGGAAGAAAGTGGGGAAAGATCAACTCCTGAATACTACAAAAACCTGAACGTTCCCCAGGCATAAACAGGGGATCTAGTCACAGGAAAAGGCCATCACGGTGAAACTGGAGATAGAGGAGAGGGGAGAAGCAAGAAGAACATCTAGCTCTCCGCTAGATGCTGAGTCTAGGTGATGGAAATTAAAAACGCTACCTTTGCCACAAGAAGCTTGAAAGGAATAGAGGCAAGACGCTCAGAAGCAGGTGTCTGAGAGGACCAAGGGCAGATCTGATGAAGGCACCAGAAGATGAAAAGAAGGGTGGGAAAATGAAAAGAACAATAAAAGGCTACAACCCAGAACTCATCTCTGGAATCCCACCCCAGGGGCCCTGAAAGGTACTAAGTGAGGTCCATTCAACACCCTCCTCAAGAAACTGCAGAATTAGGACTGAAGAGCAGCGAAATTGCCAACAAGAAAGACATAGGAGCTCATTTCTTAGTCTCTACGTAATTATACGGTGGGGACGGACCTGTACGTGGACAGGTCCCAGCCATGTTATTTTCCTCATTTGCATAGAAGAGTGCAAACGGTGTATGTGAACGGGAGGCGTGCATGCTTGTATGCCGCACTCTTTTTTATATGAATGGCAGGCAGCATTTACAATGGATTCTGCAAAAATCCAACAGACTCCAAAAGAATCCCCTGTATTTGATCCAGAATGAAAATGCATGCTTGTGTTAATGCTGGTGTATTTGTATGGCATAGAGGAGGGGGGTAGCAGATTAGTAATTCACGACCTGCTCCTACTCTCCACCTTACAAATGAATGAAATGGGATATGATGTTATTGAAAGCTGTAAAAGGCTGTCTGTTGGAATTAACTCAGACCTATGCGTTGAGGATAGCAAAGACGCAGGCGAGCAGAAATCAAAACAAGAGGATCTCTTTCCCTCTTCCCGGTGTGAGAGATTCTTAGTCTTAGCTCTTATGTTTTGCCATTTTTCTACAAACAGATCAGACAAAATCAAAGAAAAGACTGAGGAACAGACTTCCCCTTCCCGGGTTGTCCAAAATATAACCGGTCTCCAAACAGTGGCATAGGTGCCGAGAACTGACACAAACTGGCACGCTTGCATAACATAATGCTCGCACCATCTCGGTCTGCACATGGTCGCCAGTCATATAATCGCTCCACATACCGATGTTCACAGAAACATAGACAAACAAATTATGCAGAAATGTAATTACAATGGCACATAATGTCGTTCTCGATTCTGTTTAAAAAAGAATATCATGGCAGTATTCCATTCTGTTTTCTTCTGTCATAAAATCTGCAAACAATGTTAAAGAATAACTTCACATTTTAAAGCTTGATACTGCATGCTTTATTTCACTGGCCTGGGACTTGGTATTTCATCATCATTCATCATCAATAACGTTATTCGAACAACGGCCATCAAAGTACATCCTGTCAATACAATTCTGGAGAAAAATATTCAACAGCAATTAAAGAAAAGAAAAAAGAGAAGCAACACCCTCCTTAGTTGTCACACTGCAAACTGCAAACCAAGTTTCGGTGCTCCTAACCCCCATGGTTCATTTAGCTGCCAGAGCGTTGGGGCTCCAAAATAGTAAGATTTGCCCCAGAAGGAAGGCCCTTGCTTCTAGAGTCAGCATAAAAGGCGGCAAGGCCAGGAATATAGGATGTGCTCACTGTAATACAGCTTCTTCGGATCCGCCCATACCCATTACATATTCTCAGAAGATCCCTTGCCATGGAATCATCCCCAAATGCCAAGTTGACAGAGTCTGGAGCCATTTAATTGGGTAGTACAATCCACCATGGCGTCCTTGGTCACAAAAACACAATCCCCTACATGATGGAACCAATGGAGACATTTATTCCACAAGGCATCCCTTAGTTCTCCTCTAGTAGGAGGCATTTTTGGTACACCGTGGAGAAACACAGTAGTTCTTCTAGGACCTTCGTGGTCATTGCGCCTGGGTAAAGGCCCCACAGAACGGGGTTGTGTGTGTGGATTGCCCTCCCGTAAGATGCTTAGTGCCCAAATGGATGCAATACTGGTGCTCACCACTATCAGAAAGCCGGTGTTTTAAAACCACCAGACTTTTGTGTAAAACTGAACAAATGAACACAAACCAGGCCAAGGAAAGACTTGCTAAGAGGTGGATACAATGTAAAACTATATTCTGAAATGACTTGAAGGAAGTAATTATTTAATGTATATATAAAAAATAGCTGGGGATGTCAGCAGCTTAAATGAATTTGGGTTTAAAGCCACTAAAATCGAAATGTTTAGAATAAATGAGTGACCTACTTTTGAGTGCCACATAGGTTGCAATTGTTTATGTGTCATAGTTTTGAACTTAGAATCAGCATTCTAGCTGCATGTGCAAAAATTGTAAGTTGGATTTGAATGTAGAAAACTGGGAACTAAAGTGACATTTAGCTGAATTCTGCCTGACAACTACCCCCGACAGGAGTTGAACTGGCTCTACAACTCTTCCCAGGCCTGGCTGCATTCAGCTGCCCCTGCCAAAAGGAGATGACACCTCTCTGATTGAATTAGGGGAGTGGCACCTGGGGACTACAGGAAACTAAACAAAGCACTGTCATGGACTCAGGCAAATGTTCTATTGGGGGGGTCATAAAATGGCTTCCTCTTGGGAGAAACTGGGAGGGGCAGTGCCTGTGAGAGCCAGCTGAGCTTGGGGGAAGTGGATAAACCACAAATTCCACCATGTGTTTTGGAAAACCACACCCCTTTGGGGCCAGAGCATGATTTTAAAAAGATGGATAATTCACAGTGCGGATTTGTCAAAATTATATAAATAACATCATCATTTTTGTGATTTTTCTGTGCACATTTTAAGCGGTGTTAGGACCCTGTGGGATGTTCGTGGGGATAGTAGCGGAAAAAAAGGTTGTTACTCCAAATGTATGCATGTTAAAAATCTGACACTTTATCATCTGAAACCCATATCCCTGGTGCACATCTGTGTAAAATCTGGAAAGGTTTAGAGGTCATTATCTGGTTGAAAAGGGGAGAATTCTGTCATAAGTTGACACGACATCGTATAAAGACAGGGATCGGATGGTTTGGTGCTACAGAAAATATGTTAACTGGACCTATAATATTAGAAAAATGGTACATAGATAAATATGTATTTGGGTCAGAAATAGATTTGTGTGCAATTTGACAAGGGCAGGTTCCTATGACCAAAAAACCTACAGCATCACTCTGACACTCCATTCTTTCCCCCAATCAAGGGAGAGAGGAAAGCTTTGCCAATGATAAGTGAGAGGGGCACGCTTAGTTAGGCCCAGCCACACACCCATTTTCAAAACACATAAAAGGAACATTGAAACCCAGGTAGAGACATTCACTTTCAACTTTCTTGCGGGACGCTTTGCCGGGAGACTTCAGACTTCACATCCAGAGATCCAGACTTCAAATCCTTCAATCTCCAGAGACCAGAAATTAACTCCAGAATTTGTAGCAGAGAGGCCTGAATCCACAAGCTGAAACCTCTTCAGCAGGCCTCAAAACCAACCAAACTATTCAACAGCCGGGCGAGCTGTTTGAATCCTTTGCCAAGAACTTTTGCAAGAACCTGTAGCAGTATCCAGAAATCAGTGCTGTATCCGGAACCAGAGAGAACCAGAGACCAGATCGCTGTGAAGAACTGCTAGCAGAAGTCCAGCCAATCCTGACCCGATCGGTGACGAAGTCGCATTCCTGTCTAAAATCTAGTGTGAGTACCCAGCTAGCACTGTGCCAAAACCAATCTCTTAGTTTAAAAATAATCTAATCCAAACTATTTTAGCCTATTAGAACTGCCTCCTGGAATCGTGTCATTTTGTCATCTTTAAAACTGAAAACTGTCATCTGCCATTCTGAGCTTTAAAATTTCCAATCCGAAAAACTACCTTTACTAAATCGGCCGTATCTCCGGAACCGTTTGTGCTAGGAGAGTGTTTTAACTGTCATCTTAAAGCTAAGATTCTAAGCTTTCCAAGAAACTTATAACCTAATAGTGCCTCCATAAATGCGCTCGACGCACACGACTAAATTTGCCGCGATTTGACATTTTGCTTAATTTCAGCCATGTGTAAAAAGATTTGTCTTTGCTTTCCTTTGCTGAAATCCGTTTGCAACCTGACAATCATTCATAGGGCATTGCTAAAGTGATCCTGAACTAATACAAAGTATCTCTCACTCACCCGGAACCTCCTATCGGGAATTAAAAGCCTTTTTAGCATATTTTTTACTTAATTGCAACCACATCAAAGTATCTTGCCTGTGTTTAAACCTCCTACCTGTTTTCCTCTAAGCTTGCTAGGGGGGGAACTGAATTATATTTGATTGCATTCCTGAGAACTGTGCCCATCTCTTTACCTTGCATAGAGGGGGGGGGGGGTGAATTGTCAAAGAAAAGTGATAACATTGTCTTTTGTTGAAGTCATATCAAGTTTATTTTCTGTACTGCATTTTCCTTCATCATTGCATTGTCCTTGAAGCCATAAAAGCATTCTCAGCTACTTTATCATCTCTATATCAACTCCTAAGCCATTAAAAAGAGTGTACCACTGTAACATTATCCATTGTTGATCACTATCATCTTCACAAGTGTGCTATCAAACATTAATTTATTATAAAAGTGTGATATATATGTATATATATTGTTTCATTTTCAAATAAACCTTTTAAATTTGCAAAACAAACCTACTTCTTGGCTCAGCGGGGTCGGGGGGATTCTGAGAGAGGGGTGTTATATAAGGGTTGTCATCCAGAGTAAATGAACTGGACATAAAAATACATCAATAAGGGCTTCCATCAGCATTCCAGACTAGGCATTTACTTAGCTGTAGTGTTGAATTGAAGTCGCTTACAAAGTGGGGGCTCGTAGCCGGGGATTCTGGATTAGGTTTACCACTTGTGCAGCTTAATACAGTTTGCCAACTGACCGGATACACATATCCGGTTAGATCACCACGCTGTTTTACACTGTGAAAGCACCCCTCAAAGGAACGCTCCAAGGAAACGGTCTGTTTTGAAAAATAAAATACAAACTTCTGTTAGTCAGGAAGGAACTCAAATTCCAGAATGACGACACTGGTAGACATCAAAATAGCCAGAGAGCACTTCTTACATAAGCTATTTGTGAGAGATGAATGGACTGAGCAGGGCCAGGATGCGTGGTTGCAGGCAATCACACGACAGGTCACTGCAACTGGGTTAGATTACTGGAGAGATCAGGGTCCCTTAAATGTGGCCCTGAGTGAACTATACATGGCTCCTAAAGCTAAAGATGAACACGACAAGATGGTTAGGATAGCGGCATATTTGTATCTATATATGGGAGCCATGCAGGACAAATGTGCTGAAGGCCAAGATCTGGCAAATAGGCAACAGATCGCGTTAGAGAAGGCCCAATCTGACCTAGTCTCTTCTGAGCAGAGGATGCACAGAAGCCAGGAGTCAGAAAATGAGAGCAGACAGTATCTCATCAAAATCAAAGAGGACATGTGTATCCTGCAACAGGAAAAGTCTGACCAGGATACCAGATTTCTGGCCTTGCAGAAGGAGTACCAAGAAGGTTTGGACTCCCCACTGCAGAGCCAGAAAAAGCTGGAGCAACAATTTGATTTCAATAGGGCATGTGCTGAGCAGGTAGTCACCCTGCAAAGCCACCTAGATAGGGAAAAGGCAGAGAGCAATAAACTGATCCTGAAAGACTTGGATACCCAGGCAGAGTTTGATCAGGAGCGCCAGAAAGCTGGGGTCTTTCAAAGGCAGAGGGACGACCTGCCATCACAAATGCAGGCTCTTGGTCAGGAAAGGGATACCTTAGGCCAGGAAGTCTGCCATTTAAAAAGACAAATTGAAGAAAATCACTTGGCCCTCCTGGGGCTGGGTGACCTCCAAAAAGAGCATCAGGGCTTGCTAGGTCACACCAGGAGGGTGGCGGAGGCTCTGGCAAGAAAGGAGCAGGCCAGTAGGGATGGGACTCAGGAGGTAACCCTCCTGCAGCAGAGACTGGCCCAGTACTCCAGGACCAATCGGGAGGCACAGAGAGAAAATGAGGCTCTCTGTCAGCACAATGATAGGCTCCAGCAACAGGTAGCCATGCAGGAGAGACTGATAGAGTCTAGTAAGGCCTTAACTGAGGAACTGAAAGCGCAGGCTCTTGCATTGCAACAGGGAGCAGGGGCTGACAGAGATGAAGTTCGCTGGGAAAGGGAAACACCTGAGCATAACCTCAGAAGCCCTAGTACCAGAGGCCTTCATCTCTCTCAGTCCCTGAACTCTGCCACCCCCATGTCCCCTGGCGCGCATGAGCACAGGGCCACAGGAATGGCAGATTACTATCCAGCCAAAAGTATGGGGCTCATAGGCCAGTACCACCCAGGAATGGATGGGCGGGCATCTGGGTATGGGCACCTAAGTACAGTGCAATTTAGTGGGGAACCCCAGGAGAGTAGGCCCACTAAGGGCATCCTGAAAACCTCTGCCCAGTTAGGTCAGTGGGGGGGGGGGTACCCATTAAATCCTGGTAGCAAGGAGGGATCTGAAGACTCCTCTGAGCGTCACAGGACCCAGGAGACCAGGTCCCCACATTCTGCCAGCTATTCCCAGGCTCGCAGAATCTGGGAAAACCTGGAAGATCAGACGGGCACCTCTGGGAGCAGTGCTTCTGAATCAGAGGATGAATGGACCAGGGTTACCCGAACCAAAAAGGCCAATAAGGTGAAAAGGGCCTTGCTTAAGGACCCCTTAAAACAGATTAAAGCAATCAGGAGTGTTATCACGCCTTATCAAAAGAACGCCAAGTATTCTGTTTGGGAACACTTGGAGGTCTATGAGCAAATGATGGAGACTTTCCATTTGAAGGACAGCAGTAGCTGCATCCAGTACGTCAAATGGACATTCTCCCCTAAATACTCCAGTTTCTTTGCAGGGCTGCAGGACCAAAACTATGCAAGATGGTCCACCTATAGGGAGGCCATCTTGAAACATTTTTCTGTACATAGAAATCCCCAAGAGGCTCGCAAGGCAGCCTACAATTTGCAATGTGGTGAAGATCAGGCCCCACAAGAATTTGTGCAAGAATTGAAGCGTGCCTTTGCGCAGACCACCAGAAGGGTGCGCACGGACAGTAGAGAATTCATCAACACATTTTTCCATGATCTTCCCAAGTACATAATGACCCAGCTCGTGAGAGATTTTCACGAGAAAAGATCTTTAGACTGGGTCATTGAGCAAGCCACCCGGATCTATGAGGTGCAGAAGCCCATAGAAAATAAAAGTAATGCGCAGAAAAAACCCAAAACCAACAGCACCCCTGCTGTTGCGAAGGTGGCAGAGGTAAAGGTTGCCCCTGTTTTAGATTTGGAGATGGGGGGGCCTAAAAACCTGCCTGTACCAAATAGTTCACAGCCCAGAAGGCCCTCGGGCCAGTCACAGACAGGGAGTCGAGGAGGTAGTCCCACAAAGGGGGTCCCCCGCTCCCCTGACTATGTAAGTCCTTGCTACAAGGGAAACCGACCAATCCTGGGTTATGTGTGGACTCCTCCAGCCCAAGGGGGGGGATCCAGCCAAGCACCTGACCCAGGGAACTTCCCTCCTAACTTCCCACAGGAGGGCAGAAATTCCCCCAAACACTGGGCAGAACTTTTTTCCCAGGTAGCCACAAGGTTTCCAGCCCCAAAACCATCCATCCTTCTTTCCCCAATTCCCTGAGCCCAGACAACCTAATCCGGGAGAGGGGAGGCCAAGGGTGGAGGGGTACCCAAATCTTCCCAACCCGGGGTATTACCAGAGTAGGGATAGCTACCCTTCCCGGGATCAGCCCAGGGGAGAAAACAGAACCCCGTATCAACCTGAGTGGGTTTCGCAACTTGAGCGCCAGGTCCAAAATATGGCACGGGATCTGGGTCACATACTGAGGGCTCAACAGAACCCTCAGATGAGCATTCCACCGCAGAATGCCCCAAACTCTGGACCTGGTGCTCCAGAACAATGACAGGGGCAGCACCCCGACAACCCACCAGTTCCCAGGGAGGAGGCACAAGGGGAAGAGGGGTGTAAAGCCTTGGAGGAAGCTTCCTTCCCAACTTGTAAACAGCCCCTGGAAAACCAGGAACCGAAAAAAATAAATCTCCTGCCCCTGAAAGCCTGCCTCCCAAGGAGCAGAGGGGGGTAGGAGAAACAAAGGACCCAAACAGACCCACTTTGTGGAGGAGGTACAGGTCTTCCAATTTGAGGGAGAGGGATCCTCAGAGGTTCCTGGGAAAAGGATCTTCTCGTTCAGAGATGGGGGAACTCCTCCCAAGGAAAAATGGGTCCCAAGGGATTTCAACCCAGACTGGGTAGATGTGGGGATTGAGCTGTCGCCGCCCATCATCCTATCTCAGAACCAACAAAACCAAAAACCCCTGGTTCAAACCCATCCTGGTGACTGCCTCCCAAAAGGCAGGGGTGGCCCAGAACCGGAACCAGGGGAACCTAAAACCGAATCAACAGACTGGGTAGATGTGGGGATTGAGCTGTCGCTGCCCATCATACTATCCCAGAACCAACAATACCAAAATCCCATGGGTCAAACCTATCCTGATGGCTGCCTCCAAAAAGGGGGAGGGGGGGCAGCCCAGAACCCGAAACCATTTCCAGTTGCCAACTTTTTCTTTCAGATTCCCCAGGCTCTCCACAGAATTCTGCCCAAATCTCTTCTCTCGCCATGTCCAAAACCAGAAAATTAGCCCACCAGTTGTCCAAAAATGTGCATTATCTGTGCCCCCTTGAGGAGAAGGAGGGAAGATACTATGCCCTGGTACAAGTACAGGGGCAGGGTACAATTTTGGCACTGGTGGACACTGGATCCCAAGCTAACCTTCTTTCCAAAAGGGCCTTTGGTGAACTAAATGCAGGAAGGGGGGATAAATACTGCATTCCTCTCACCTCTCTTCCTGGACAACTGTAGAACTTTGGTGGGAAGGAAATTCCCATCGAGGGGACTGCAGAGTTGGACATTAAAATTGGGCGACACAAGGTGAAACACCCGGTCATAGTAGTGACTCCAGAGGGCACCCCTTGTTTACTAGGGAGTGACCTCCTGAGAAGGTTGTCACCCCTAATAGATTGCGTAAACAAGGTCCTCTGGACCCAGACTAGCCGACCGATAAAATTAAAACAGAGTGTCAACCATTTTAGTTTAAATGGCACTTGCCACATGGTTGAAAAAAAATCTGACCAAGTAGAATTTCACTTCCAGAACAACCAAATTCCAGACGTGACAATAATAGCAGTAGGACAACAGACTGGTGATGGGGGGTCCTCTCTATTTCTGAAAATCAACCTTCCTTCCAGTTTAAGGTGGTATTCCACACTGGAAGGAAACACTCTGAAATTCTTTACCAATCCACAATCAGACACTCCCACTCCTACAGTCCAGAAAGATGTGAAATCAGCTCAGAGCCTGGCTGATATTCAGCAAATTGGAGAGCAGTTGTTCCCTGTTCAGTTAAATGATGGGAAGGACTCTGTTCTCGCCCGAGTGTGTGTGAACAACGATAAGAACTTCATCAGCGAAGCCATGTTCCGCCAACTCCCAAAAGATCCAGCCATTCCCACATTCAAACTGATAGACAAATGGGAAATGGACCTGGAAGCACCCAACTCCAAACATCTCCTGCCAAGCAGGTGTATGCTGAAAATCTCCATTGGCAACAAGAGCATAGTCCATAATTGTTGGGTCGTGCGAGACGTCACTGCCACCTTTTACTTAGGCAGTGACATTCTCAATCGCTTCGCCATTAGTTTGGACCTAATAAACTTCAAAGCTTGGTCCCGATTAGCGGATAATCCCATGGGCTTTGATGATCCAGAAAAAGCATTTAGGTCAGCTCAATTGCTACCTTATGCAGTTGAAATTCAGATTAAAGAGGAAGTCACCATCCCAGAAAGGACCCGACAATTCTCCCTGGAAGTGAAAGTTAAAAGAGGACAAAAATTGAAAAACCATGATGCTTACATTCATCTAAATGCTTCTCTCCAACAGCAAGGGTTAGGGGTAAACCCAACACCATTAGTCAACATAGAACATGACACCATTCCAATAGAGGTGGATAACAGCGACTTACAGAGTATTACTCTAGCCGCAGGCACCATTATTGGAATGGCGGTTGATGACCGACATTTCTCTATTGATTTAGGAAATGACTGGACCCTGGAATGACTCCAGTGTTTGTGAAGCAATATCGTTTGCCTCTCGCATCCATGGAGTTAGGACCAATCCCCAAGGACTGTTTTGACAGTGACAGTGATGACAATACAACACCATACAGGATCTTTACCCAGCATGGGGGGAACTTCCTGGGGTACACTTCATGCCCTTATGGTAAGGAAGATGTGAGTTGTGACTTCAGGAGGGAAGAGGTGACTTTCCAGATCCATGAGGGCTGCCTTTCCCACCTGAAGCCTCCAGTCCAAATCAGCACCCTGACCAGGGACTTCTCCACCCAGCTGGAGGAGGCTGCTGAGATAGCCAAACCAGAAGTCTTTCCAGGCTTCAGGCAGATGGTGGAAGAGAGAGTCAACCTAGCTGATGCCTGTGCGACTCTAGAACAGAAGCAAAAGTTGAAACAAGTTTTCTTGGATTTCCAAGATCTCTTTGCGGTAGACTCATATGACTGTGTTCGCACCGACATCCACACCACAACAATTCCCACGGACCCTGGAATGACTCCAGTGTTTGTGAAGCAATATCGCTTGCCTCTTGCATCCATGGAGTCCCTTACTGAAATAATTAAGAACCTTGAGACCCGGGGAATAATCCGTCCAGTACACAGCACCATCAATAATATGGTGCTGGGAATATTGAAGCCAACGGCCAGTGGAGACTCTGTGCCGACCTTAGGGAGCTCAACAAACGGGTCCATACTTCCCGATGGCCTCTGCCCTACATTGACCAAGGGCTGGCCCAGATTCAGGGGTCACAGGTATTCACAGCAATAGACCTGACCAATGGATACTGGACCGTGCCTGTCAGTAGGGAGGACCAATACAAACTGGCTTTTACCTTTGGGGGCCAGCAGTACACATGGACCCGGACTCCCTTCGGATACCTCAACTCCGGCAATGAATTCAACATTTTTCTACATAAGGCCATGCCCGACCTGGGCGCAAGGGGTACCCTGGCTTATGTAGATGATGTCCTCATCAAAAGTTCATCTGTGGAGGAACACATAGCAGAGATCCGTTATGTTCTGACGCAGTTGAGGGCCGCCGGAACAAAACTTTCCTTTCAGAAAGCACAGTGGTGTAGAACCCGTGTTAATTTCTTGGGGCATGAGATTACTCCTCAGGGTCTCTGTCCCCAAGAAAAGAAAGTGGAAGCACTCCAGTAACTGAAGGATCCCACAACTCTGCGGGAACTAAGGAGCCTCCTTGGACTGACTAATTACAGCAGAAAGTTCATTGAGGGCTACGCAGAGATCACCAGACCCCTGATACATCTCTTGAAGGGGGAGTCAAGTGGGAATGGGGTCCAGAACAATCCGAGGCAGTAAGACAACTCAAGAGAAGCCTCTCACAAGCGCCTTGCCTAGCTTACCTGGTCAGAAACAAGGAGTTCTTCCTGGAGACAGGGTTTTCTAATACGTGCTTGATGGCAGTATTATACCAAAAGCATGACAAGGTCAATAAAGTAATCTCCTATGCGAGCAAAACTTTATCCTCTGTGGAGGAAAAATTCAACGATTGTGAGAAGGCACTCCTGGCAACGGTGTGGGCATTGAAGAATTACCGCCCTTTTATCCAGGGGGAACACATCATAGTGGAGACTCCACACCAGCCTCTGCAATATCTACAGAGTGACAGAATCCGGGCCGGAAATGTGAGTAATTCCTGAATTACTTCCTGGATTCTGTCAATGCAAGGCTTTCCTGTGGAGGTCAGATATGGCCAAAACAGGAAAAGTCCCCTCGCGCAAGGTCTGGCTGACTTGCATGATTGTGCCAGATAAAAATGTCTCGAGGACGAAAGTCTAAAAATCAAGGACAACATGGAGGCATACCTTAATTCCCCACACAAAGTCTTTGAAGAAGACAAGTGTGAGGGAATGCCCACTGTCTATGTGGATGGATGCTCTTACCATGTTGACAACAACGGGGAGAAAAAACTGGTGGCCGGCGTAGGGAATGAGTGGGTGAATGAGTCCCCAGAACCCTCCGCTGGATACAAAATTGGTCCCCGAAGTAGTCAGGTGGCAGAATTGATGGCTGTGCATCAGGCCATCCTCACTGCTGTCCAACATCAACTCCACAAACTGGTCATAATCACATATTCGGATTATGTACGGAACGGGTTTGTGGAGCACCTGGTTAACTGGAAAACCAGAGGCATGTAATGTGCTAATAACAAACCCTTGAAACATGGGAAGTTAATCCAAAACATTGATGATCTGGTCACCTCGAATGGGATGACCATCTACTGGAAAAAGATCAAGGGTCATTCCAAAGTAGAGGGACCAGACAAAACTGGAAATGACTTAGGTGATCAGCTGGCCAAAACCGGGGCCATCCAAGGGGATCTAATAGAGATTGAGTCCCTGTTGGGGGAAATCCAGGTCACTGCTATCACTAGGTCCCAGACAAATGCTCACAATGATCTTTCAGCTGCACAATGGAGCAAGGAGACCCCTGATGCTGATTTGATTACAGCTCAGAAAGGGGATCCAATAATTGGTAAGTTTTACCAACACATTGAGGGCCCTGAGAACTTTCCCCTGACGGATACCGATTACATTGGGAAAGAGGACCTAAGAGTGTTGATGAAATGTCCAAAAAGGTTCCGAATCCAAGACGGTTTGTTGGTAAGGAAATCCCAAGCTGGCCATGATCAGTGGATGGTCCCTACCTCATTCTGAAGCCTGATGTTAAGTCACGCCCATGATGCAGCCACCGCCAGTCATAGGGGGTTTCATACAACACTTGAAATCTTAAGAGATATTGCATACTGGCCACATATGGGCCAGGAGCTCAACCAATACTTGAAGGGGTGTCTTGTGTGTGCACAATTTCAGCCATCATCCCTCACACACCGTGCACCTCTCCAAAAGAGGTGGATGACACTGCCATGGTCAGATTTGCAAATTGACTTTGTAGGCCCTGTAATTCGCTCATCTAGAGGAAACAAGTACATGTTGACCGTCACATGCTTTTTTACCAAGTGGGTGGAATGTCTCCCGGGCCCAAACTGCAAGGCAGAAACAGCAGCTGCCCTGATGATTAACCACATCTTTTCCCGTTTTGGTGTACCTCAAAATATTGAGTCAGACAGAGGTAGCCATTTCACCAGCGAGGTAATGACAAAGATGTGGGAGATACTGGGGGTGAAAAGGAAGCTACACATTGCTTACAGGCCAGCTTCTTCTGGAGCAGTAGAGAGATACAACCGAACCATTGTGAGCTTCTTAAAAAAAGTTTGTGGCAGATTCTGGGCCAAGTTGGGATATCCGATTACCTCTGGTCCTAATGGCCATCAGATCTACCCCTTCATCTGCAACTAAAATGTCACCATTTGAGTTGATGACCGGACGCAAGATGGTGCTTCCCCAGCATTTGCTCTACAGGACCCAAGAGCAGACACTGATAAATGCCTCCACAACTCATGAGTATTTGGAGAATTTAAGGAAACACCTGCAGCATGCTTTTGCCTATGCTCAGCGGAATCTAGAAAGATCAGCTGATAGCATGAAAACCCACTACGACCTGAAGACCACTAGGAAGGAATATACTGTAGGGGACCGGGTCTATCTATACAATTTCCAAAGGAACCAGGCCAAACAGCGAAACATTTTGCCTACAAGGAAGGGACTGTTTGAAATTATAGACAGATTCTCCCCTGTAGTCTATAAGATCCACATCCCTAAAGGTAGTCTGGCGGAAGGGGAAGATAAGTGGGTCCATATAAATCAGATAAAGTGTTGCCATCCTAGGCACACTCTGCAACAACTGGAGGAATCCTCTGGAATCCCAGAGGGGGCAGCCCCAGATCAATAAAAGCTCCAACCCTAAAATATTCCACATACCAAAAATATAGTAACCTAATGTCAATATTTCCTGTTATATCCTGTTTTTCAAAACAAGACTGAAAAATGTAACCGGATGTATAAAATGTATGTGTTCGCCACACCATTAATAGTGGTGGAGAAATGTCTACGAATAGGTATTGCCGCTTTTCCTTTATCATCCTAGGAGAGATGAAACCACAGAGACTGACCAAGGAGAACGACCCGGAGACCGGGAGCAAACATCCGAGGGGCCCGGGGTACCACCCAATATCCCCATCAGGACAGGCGAGGAGAACCAATTGATCCAACTGGATGGAGGAAAAGATGCTGAACTGTGCCATCTACGGAATTGGAAGAAGATGAGGCAAACATCCCAGATCTTGCATGTTCCATCAGTGAAAGATCAGAATGGCCATCTCAAGAGGGGGGGCTTGTGGGATGTTTTTACCCATGCATCCAAGCCCTACCATAAAACTGTGCATTACTGGCATTGAAAACATCATGATGGCCAGAACTCCCCAGAGAGTGCACAGGGAAAACATGAAGAATAGGCTGCCACCCATTTTTGCCTATGTTGTGAGCACAGGAGGGCACTGCCTAAAACCACCATTGGGCTACACACACAGTAGCCTGAAACCATTGGGAATGGTAATGCTGATTGCCAAAAGCAACCCAGAACTGTGGGGAATTCATTTTCTTAATGTCAAAATGGATGCAATACTGGTGCTCACCACTATCAGAAAGCCGGCGTTTTAAAACCACCAGACTTTTGTGTAAAATTGAACAAATTAACCCAAACCAGGCCAAGGAAAGACTTGCTAAGAGGTGGATACAATGTAAAACTATATTCTGAAATGACTTGAAGGAAGTAATTATTTAATGTATATATAAAAAATAGCTGGAGATGTCAGCAGCTTAAGTGAATTTGGGTTTAAAGCCACTAAAATTGAAATGTTTAGAATAAATGAGTGACCTACTTGTGAGTGTCACATATGTTGCAATTGTTTAAATGTCATAGTTTTGAACTTAGAATCAGCATTCTAGCTGCATGTGCAAAAATTGTAAGTTGGATTTGAATGTAGAAAACTGGGAACTAAAGTGACATTTAGCTGAATTCTGCCTGACAACTACCCCCGACAGGAGTTGAACTGGCTCTACAACTCTTCCCAGGCCTGGCTGCATTCTGCTGCCTCTGCCAAAAGGAGATGACACCTCTCTGATTGAATTAGGGGAGTGGCACCTGGGGTCTACAGGAAACTAAACAAAGCACTGTCCTGGACTCAGGCAAATGTTCTATTGGGAGGGTCGTAAAATGGCTTCCTCTTGGGAGAAACTGGGAGGGGCAGTGCCTGTGAGAGCCAGCTGAGCTTGGGGGAAGTGGATAAACCAGAAATTCCACCATGTGCTTTGGAAAACCACACCCCTTTGGGGCCAGAGCAGGATTTTAAAAAGATGGATAATTCACAGTGCGGACTTGTCAAAATTATATAAATAACATCATCATTTTTGTGATTTTTCTGTGCACATTCTAAGCGGTGTTAGGACCCTGTGGGATGTTCGTGGGGATAGTAGCGGAAAAAAAGGTTGTTACTCCAAATGTATGCATGTTAAAAATCTGACACTTTATCATCTGAAACCCATATCCCTGGTGCATATCTGTGTAACATCTGGAAAGGTTTAGAGGTTGTTATCTGGATGAAAAGGGGAGAATTCTGTCATAAGTGTACACGACATCGTATAAAGACAGGGATCGGATGGTTTGGTGCTACAGAAAATATGTTAACTGGACCTATAATATTAGAAAAATGGTACATAGATAAATATGTATTTGGGTCAGAAATAGATTTGTGTGCAATTTGACAAGGGGAGGTTCCTCTGACCCTAAAACCTACAGCATCACTCTGACACTCCATTCTTTCCCCCAATCAAGGGAGAGAGGAAAGCTTGGCCAATGATAAGTGAGAGGGGCAGGCTTAGCTAGGCCCAGGCACACACCCATTTTCAAAACACATAAAAGGAACATTGAAACCCAGGTAGAGACATTCACTTTCCACTTTCTTGCGGGACGCTTTGCCGGGAGACTTCAGACTTCACATCCAGAGATCCAGACTTCAAATCCGTCTATCTCCAGAGACCAGAAATTAACTCCAGAATTTGTAGCAGAGAGGCTTGAATCCACAAGCTGAATCCTCTTCAGCAGGCCTCAAAACCAACCAAACTATTCAACAGCCGGGCAAGCTGTTTGAATTCTTTGCCAAGAACTTTTGCAAGAACCTGTGGCAGTGTCCAGAAAGCAGTGCTGTATCCGGAACTAGAGAGAACCAGAGACCAGATCGCTGTGAAGAACTGCTAGCAGAAGTCCAGCCAATCCTGACCCGATCAGTGACGAAGTCACATTCCTGTCCAAAATCTAGTGCGAGTACCCAGCTAGCACTGTGCCAAAACCAATCTCTTAGTTTAAAATAATCTAATCCAAACTATTTTAGCCTATTAGATCTGCCTCTTAGAATCGTGTCATTCTGTCATCTTTAAAACTGAAAACTGTCATCTGTCATTCTGAGCTTTAAAATTTCCAATCCGAAAAACTACCTTTACTAAATCGGCAGTATCTCCTTAACAGTAACTGTCATCTTAAAGCTAAGATTCTAATCTTTCCAACGAACCTAAAACCGACTTGCTACCCCTTATAGTGCCTCCGTAATTGCACTCGACGCATGCGACTAAATTTGCCGCGATTTGACATTTTGCTTAATTTCAGCCATGTGTAAAAAGATTTGTCCTTGCTTTCCTTTGCTGAAATCCGTTTGCAACCTGACAATAATTCATAGAGCATTGTTAAAGTGATCCTGATCTAATGCAAAGTATCTCTCACTCACCCGGAACCTCCTATCGGGAATTAAAATCCTTTTTAGCATATTTTTTCACTTAATTGCAACCACATCAAAGTATCTTGCCTGTGTTTAAAACTCCTACCTGTTTCTCTCTAAGCTTGCTAGGGGGGGAACTGAATTATATTTGATTGCATTCCTGAGAACTGTGCCCATCTCTTTACTTTGCATGGGGGCGAGGGGGTGAATTGTCAAAGAAAAATGATTACATTGTCTTTTGTTGAAGTCATATCAAGTTTATTTTCTGTACTGCATTTTCATTCATCATTACATTGTCCTTGAAGCCATAAAAGCATTCTCAGCTACTTTATCATCTCTATATCAACTCCTAAGCCATTAAAAAGAGTGTAGTACTGTAACATTATCCATTGTTGATCACTATCATCTTCACAAGTGTGCTATGAAACATTAATTTATTATAAAAGTGTAATATATATATTGTTTAATTTTCAAATAAACCTTTTAAGTTTGCAAAACAAACCTACTTCTTGGCTCAGCAGGGTCGGGGGGATTCTGAGAGAGGGGTGTTACATAAGGGTTGTCATCCAGAGTAAATGAACTGGACATAAAAATTCATCAATAAGGGCTTCCATCAGCATCCCAGACTAGGCATTGACTTAGCTGTAGTGTAGAATTGAAGTCGCTTACATTTGGCACAATCCGGGTCTGATGGTGCTGTGTGGGTGTACTGTTGGGTGCAGCTTATTCCCTTCGTGCTCCACTTAGTGGTGCGTGAACACCCTGGTGGCTGCAAACACCCGTGCCCTTGCTCCCCGTGGGCTTACACCCTCACGGGTGAAGCCTGCAGCATTTTGCTTGTGGGGAGCGGGGCATAGATACAGCATCGAGGAGAGGGAGAACAGACTCCCAAGCAGGCTTCACCTGGGTCCCTGGCGGCAGCAAACACCGGCGCCCGTGCTCCCCCGCAGGCTTACCCCCTCGTGGGTGAAGCTTGCATCATTTTATTTGTGGGGGGCGGGGCTTAGATCCGGCATCGAGGAGAGGAAGAACAGACTCCCAAGCAGGCTTTGCATGGGTCCCTGGTAGCAGAAAACAACCATACCCTTGCTCCCCCGTGGGTTTGGTATTTCATGTAAGCTAACCACTTCTTACCTTGGAAATATATCTGTGAAGGTCTCTCAGGGCGGGCTTCTGAGATCATAAGAACATAAATCTCTCAGAGGCACTGCTCAAGCAATAACGCTATGCTATGTTTCGTGGGATGACCTAGTGGTTCAGTTAGTTGCAAATTACCTCTATAAAGTATGACTGAGGAGATCAGCCAAATCAAAAGTAACCAAAAAATACACACCCAATGAATCATATTTAACCCTTAGTTACAATGGGCCTCATTACGACCCAGGCGGTAAGTTACCGCCTGGGCCGTGACTTTACCACCATGGCGTAAACTACGTTTACGCCATGGTGGTTGGCGGACTTACCGCCCCATTCCGACCTTGGCGGGGCGGTAAGTCCCCAATCCCCATTTACCCTTCCCCATTCCCATTTTTGCCCCATAGGGCATAATGGGAGTGGGGAAGGCGTTAATTACGCCACCGTAAATTACGGTGGCGTAATTAACTCCATGGTCCCTTAGCGCCATGGATTTTAACACCAAAGCAGGTGTTAAAAGCTCCATGGCGCTAAGGGACCTCGTAATCAGGCGGTAAGGGTCGGCGCTGTTTACGCTGCCGTAAACCCTTACCGCCTGGGTCGTAATGAGGCCCAATGTATTGTACTTATTTTACTAAAAGTTGTATTTAAACAAAAAAAACTGACTTTTTATACTTTACATGTGTGTACATGACATGTACTGGGATCTGTTTGGTACAAGGCTGATTGAAATCTAAAGATGAATAATTTGTGTATTAGACTTAAATGAAATTTTGCGCAACACTTTAACATGATAGAACTCTGCTTGAACAAAGCATTTTATAACGCACTTTAGGAACAAACAGACGGGCTTCAGTTGGGGTCGCCAAGGGTTACAGGTCTCCGTTGCTACCTGTGTTGTCTCCCTTGATAGCCCTAAAAAATTATACTTTTTTTTTAATGGAAGCTCCTGGGCTGGGGCCAGCACCATGTGGCTCTTGGTTTCTGGAGTGGCTGGCTTTATTGTTCAGGCCTCTTAAAAAAACAGAGGGTTCCACAAGTGTACCACTTTGATCCATCTCCCTAAATAAGAAAGTATAGGAATAACAAATTATTTGTCTTTCTGGAATTCTATACAATAATTGTGAGACTCATTAAAGGCAGCACCGTAAGTTCAGGGATGTCATTTCACTGAAATGCCATGGGTAGCGGAAGTGACATCACACAACCCTTGACCTCTGATGACATCACAGGAAGTGATGTCATTTGATCCCACCCCGAAGTGACATCCCAGGAAGTGATGGAACATGATCTTTCACCCCTTGACAAAACAGGAAGTGACATCACATAGCATTGTTCCTAAGTAAACTACGAAAAACATGGTTACAAAATCTCTGTAACGTGATATACATTTCATACAAGGATGGATCACCATATATATCGTTAATATCAATGCGTATTGGCCCATATTACCAAATTATTGTGAATGCAAGCAGACGTCCAAAACCAAATGATAATGATGTGTTATTATATAGCACTTAAGTGCTTTAAATAGAACAAATATACATACAATATCACCCAACCTGTATTGGTACTCATTTATGAACCTCAGAAGGATAAATGGCTGAGTTGGCCTTGTCAGGTTTCGAACCTGCAACCTGCGATCACACACACATCACTGCTGTGAACACTCAACCAACTGAGCTATCGTACCAGCTATAACTATCTTACAGGATATAGTAAAATTAGCAACTACATGCCTGAATGTTCTCAAAGTCAGAAAGCAGATTGCACTCTGTAGTGGATACCATTAAACTGGTAACTGAGATTTAACAGCAGGCCAGTTCATCTGTAGGTCTGGTGCAAAGTTGGCCAAATGTCAAGCATGCATGGATCTACTTTTCAGGCTTCAGAGGTTGGCCTCACACAGCATCCCGGACTCTGGGCACTCCTTACATCATACATGAAAACAAACACACTGAACAACATGACATGGAGATAGGAAAGGTAGACACATTACAACAAGGCATTCATTGTGGCACATGGAAACAAGGGTCACTTTATGTGCTATGGTCAAACATTTCTACACTGTACACACGCTTTTAGGCACAAGGATGTTGTCAAGAGACCGAGCACACCAAGATGGAATGTCTTGTGATGATCATAACAGAGACAACAACAGAAAAAAACATGCTATAACTGCAACTTGCAAAAAGCAAAATAGTCCAAAATGGATGCCTTTTCTATGCTAAATCCTTTTTGGGGGTTCTTGTCTGCATTGTGAATTTGAGGTCTTTAATAACAGACTAAATCAGTGACTCACCCCCTGGAGTGTACCTGAAATAATGATTATGTATTGAATTGTCGGAGCACCTGCACTTCTTTCTTATTGTTAAAGCACCTTATGACTGATGAGCTGTTTTACTGGTGTGTATGGTTTTATGGTCCAGTGCCGAAATAAAGCCGCATTTGAATTGAATTGAAATCTCACTTCCTGGAGCAGTCTTACCTCAGGCTGAAGTGGCGTGATTTTTTATCGCGCATGTGTAAGCAGTTACACATTTCCACACGGTTTTCAGCAACACTGCTTGGCGAATCACTGTATGACATGTCGCCGTTCCTTTCACTTAAGGGCTTAAAAAAATAACCAATATTTGAATTCCCCATCTCCAGCACATCAGTGTTTTCCAACAATGTTTTAAGAGCGATATTTTTAAAGGTGTCGCACCCAACACCAGGAGCTCATTCCGCAGGTTCCCCGGACACTGTGGTCCCCACAACCCCTGTTCCAGCGTCGCTGAGATGGGCAGAGGAACATGCATGTTCATGTCAAGGTCACTCACTGTTCCCTCACAAGGAAGGAAGGAAGGAAGGAAGGAAGGAAGGAAGGAAGGAAGGAAGGAAGGAAGGAAGGAAGGAAGGAAGGAAGGAAGGAAGGAAGGAAGGAAGGAAGGAAGGAAGGAAGGAAGGAAGGAAGGAAGGAAGGAAGGAAGGAAGGAAGGAAGGAAGGAAGGAAGGAAGGAAGGAAGGGAGGGAGGGAGGGAGGGAGGGAGGGAGGGAGGGAGGGAGGGAGGGAGGGAGGGAGGGAGGGAGGGAGGGAGGGAGGGAGGGAGCTGATTTTATCAAAATCCTGTATTTAGCAGTAGAGGGACTGGAGAATACATGCTCTGCATTGCCTCTTACAAAAAAGTACATTTCTGTAATGCTAAGAACATCTTGAATAAGTGTTACCATCTGTGAGGGAAGCAACTAAATCAGTGCGCTGGCTGCAGCCGAAACTGTACAAAAAAGCAATGGCAGTGAGTCAGTCACGTCAGTGAAACGCGGGGTAATTTGTTCTGTTATTCTACCTGAACAAAGCTGGCAGATAGGCTGTAATTGCCTCTAAGTGGAGATGGCATCTTAAAATAGCATTATCCATTTTATTCCCTGTGCTGTTTTGATTAGCCTTTTGATGGCAAAAACAAACGCAAGAACGTCAGTCATTGTGAAGTGGGTAACAGATGATAATATTAAGGAGAGATGCTGCTTTTCTCCACAAAAGCATTGGAGACATTTCAGCCCCGCTGGCTCTCCTGTAATCGGGTACACCGAACAATACAGACATCTCGGATGCTGCAAAGGTACCCATACAGCTAAGCATTCTGCATGATAGCTTCTCCTGTTATGCTGTTCTGATTTCGGGACGTGTAGCGCGCGCCGCCGCCATTTGCTTCCTCTCCAGGCAGCTCTGAAAGAAAGCGAAAAAGCGAGAGTGCAGTGCTTTGTGTTGGTGGTGCGGAGTGGAAGTACCCTGATCTCTGCGTGAGTGACAGTTTTCTTTCGCTGTGTGATATTTTAGGAGAATCTCGGGTTTTGTGGCCAACACAGAAACTTCGAGTTTGAGTTATGGGCATGCGTTGACTATGGCCTGGGTTTGTCAGTTGCTGTTCGAGGTGTCGAGTTGTCTTGTTTGGAGTCTAGGGAGAGGGACTTTTAAAAGCTGTGTGTGGGTGGCTACTTTGAGTTTACATGTGATGGGTAAGGTCGTGAGATTAAGGGTTAGTTGATAAAGGCAGTGTTTGGACCTGCAGGTTTTCCATATCTTGTGCAGGGTCAGGTGTTCTCCTTGAGTTTTTGTGATGCCCAAATGTGTTATCATGTTTTAGTCATTGTTTTGCTGCTCCAAGTGCCACTGGCATTCCCCTAGGGCATCAAAGGAAAGCAAAAGAGGTGATGGCTGGAAGGTTTAGAATGAATCCTAACCTATGGCACAGCTCTGGGCAAACTTCCAGACCATCGCTATTTATCCTGCCAACCTAATACAAAAAGGGGAAAGACCACGTGTAAATCAGGCTTGGTCCCGCCCCATGAGGTTGAGTGCAGGCTGAACTGCTTGGTGGCATCCCTTCTGCATGAGACCACACACATCCGTAGACATGTTCTAGTCTCTTTCGGCATCATCAGTCAGGTGTAGCTTGGTTCCCTGGGTCCAGAAGGCTGGAAACTCCACACATGAGATCGTTGGGACATGGTCTTAAGGAAGCCATTATTTTTTGTTTCAGTCCTTATGGTAGGAAATGATGTGATCCAGTGTAAAGTGCCCCCTTTTAATTAGATGTCCTCAGGACCTTTCTGGCATGATTTTGTGGTTGGTGGTATCTAAAGCAGAATAATGTTGAGTCGGGTAAAACGAGGGCACTAGATGAGTTGGATTACGCGTAGTTTTTCAGTGTGTTCCTCTCATTGGTTTGAATCTGTGTTGTGACCCGTGGAGAAGACTGCTGCCTTCAGGGTGTTCCTAGATATGTTGGTAAATTAACGTTTTAAGGATCTTTCTGGTGGATTGTATGCAAATTGGTCAGCAATTTGCTGGGTCAGTGGGATCATCTAAGGGTGCTTGACAAAGGATGCTTTGAAAGTGCCAGCGATGACACCATCTTCAATGGAATCTTCTTCTTCTTAAATACTTAATTTCTGCAACAACGCCATACAAGGAAACAAAACACACTAATTCTCAAGAAAAGTGCATCTTTCTCACACAGAAACACACATCAATATAAAGTGCTGCTGCTTCATAAGCATGTACACAATTGGCTGAAATATTTCATAAAGGCTGTTCAACATCATATAGATCTTGACCCCATAACAGTAAAAGCAGATTGCATATATATATATATATATATATATATTTTTTCAGTAAAAAAACTTTGTTAAAGGGACGTTTTGGTTAAGTTGCACTACTAAAAACCTGTGAAATTCAGTAAAAAAACTTTACATCCACGGGCACCCATTTCCTTCGCGGATGTGTTCACGATGTCATCATGTGACCGCACCCATGCTGAGCATGTGTCCTAATTTGCGCACTTTGTCCGCTTCCCCAACATTTCAAAAGAATTTATGCAGACAATCCAAATTATGTTACAATAAAAATCAACATTTCACATGTCCCATACAATGGCCCTAGCTTTCCACATATTGTTTGGAACTTTTTTAACGCTTTTGAGTGATCAATATGGTCACGAGACGCACCCTTCCACCCCTATAAAAGGCCACACCCCCGAGCAAACCTTCATTGTACTTCTGGCGATTGCAGATTGAGTTTTGCTGCCTTTAGTGCTCTAGCGGAGATTACCTCACCAACCCTGACGGCATCCATGTCTGCTGTTGCTACATCAGCCTCAGCACCACCCCCAAACCCTCCATCACCACCACCTCCCCAACGGCCTGCAGAGGGGAATACGCGTGAGGATGTAGAGAGCGAGGATGAAGAGGATGAAGAGAATGAGATGGAGGAACTCCCTACTACCAGCACTCTCCGGAAGTCGTGGGTGTGGCGGTTGTTTACCATTTATGGTAACGTATCAAAAGCACGTGTGAACAAGGTCACCTGTAAACAGTGAAAGTTGGTGCTGAGTCATGGGAGACCTGGTGTGTACAGCTTTGGTACGACAACCATGAAGCGACACCTAGCTTCGTTCCACGGTGCGGACATTCGCAAGGTTGTACTACGTAAAGAATGTAGTAGGTTGAGTTCCTCCACAGCATCCTCCGTTTCCGATCCTCTCACCACAAGAGACACTCTGTGGGAGAGCGCATCCTTCCAGCTGCTTCACAGGCCATTCACGATGCTGTTGACCCTTACCTTTCGAGGGTCACAATATTGTGTATGTACTGCGACGCAGTACTCTGCAGGGGGAGAGTCTTTGAAGTGCTTTCGAGACTACGGTCACGGAGCACCAGAAGAGTTGCTACCTATCTAAATAATGCCCACCCTACATCTTTTTCTCTCCACCTGTCCTTTCTTATCCCTGTGGTTGGTGTCCCTTTCTTACCCTCCTTTCCCCTCTTCTCCTAGTGTGTTGTGTGTAAAAAATCCAACAAAACATAAAACAACAACATTTTTTTAAAAAGAAGGCTCTTTTCAGAGCCGCATTTCTCAGTTTAAAAATTGAACTATCAAGTAAACAGTGTAGGCCCTTGCACATTTTGCAAAAAGTCCGCGGACAGACAAAAGTTTAGGGTGCAACCGTAGCAAAACCAAAGCACTTTTCTCTGGGAGTAAGTGGTGCCTCTGAAAACAGCCTTTTGGTGGTGTTTTGTGTGTTTGAAAAACCTGGATTCGTCAACATGTAATGCAAAATAGGTGACTATAATTCCAAAATAGGTGGCAATGCATTTTGTACATTTCGAAGAAACATCTGATTGCCAGCATATGTAAGATGGACTCCATCTCTTCGAAAAATGAATGTGCTACGAAACATAATATTTTCATTGTGGAAAAAGGACATGCCAAGATCTCCTAGAAAGGCACAAACAGCCTTATTGACATTGCGCCTCGCTTTCTCCATGTGTGTACCAAATAAAGAAGAACGGAGCCACATTTGTCTTTGCGCAATACGAGAAAAAATTATTTGGCAATTTGGAAACATGTCCATGACCTTCTCAAGTCCTTCCTTCATTGCAAATTGCAAAGAGATTCCAGACACATGCCCTAAACTGTTTCCTCCACAATGAATTATAATTATATCAGGATGACGCTCTGTCTGTAAAGTAGCACAGAGAGGTACCAAGTCCAGCCACTTCATTCCACGCACTCCATGCCAGTGCACTTCCACATCAGGGAATCCAAGATCTGCAGATATACCGCAACGTTCTGCATGCACCTTCAACCAATGTATCCATGAGTCTCCCAAAATCCAGATAATCTGTTTTCGAGCACACACAGCCATAGCTGTCTGTTCTCCTCTCAGGAAAAAGTTGTTCTCACTAAATCTCTCTGTTAACAACACACCCATGAACTTTACTGACCAATCCCTAGCATCCCTCATTCTCAATTGCATGCCTCTCCACCCAAGAATCCCCGTATGTAATACACGCTGCCTGCAGACTACTGCCATGTCCGCGGACATGTAGAGGATCTAAGCATGACGACTGTACATTAAAATAATGTTCCCCATTTCCCCTTTAAGGTGGGCTCTGAAAAGAGCCGTTATTTTGGGGGTTTTTGCACATGCCTGACAGACACCTGTTATTTTGTATTTTTGTTTTTTTTTTCTTCTTATTTTACTCCTACAATCATCACATAACCTATTCTAAAGCAAGCCTTACATTCCAAAAGGACATGGCATTTCCCAAAAAAGATAAAGAAACACCATCTGCTTCAAAATAAGCCGCATTACTGGAAACAATGTTCTCATGGCTACAGAAAAAAATACCAGCTCTTAACATGAAAGCACGCATGCCGAGATTGATTGCACGCCTACCAATACTTTGATCAGGACATAAAAAAGAACTGTTGTCCCATTTTGCTCTAGGAAGTAATCCAGAAAAAATTAACTTTCGCAGTTAGAAAGATGTTGATGACTGCTTGAACCAACTGTTCCAAATCTCCCAGCAAAGTTGGTGAACTCACGTAGCCCAAATGGAAAGCACCATAGTGCAAAACTATCACATGGGGTCTGTTCATCCTACGCACATCTCTGCAAACTAGGAGAATTGCTCTACATTGCAGTCAGTCGCAGCGCTCCACACCACCTCCACTCCTCTTACATCAAAATTGTTTGCCATATGCCTACATTGAGAATAGTGCTGTAAACCATGGACAAAAATATCTCTGAGCACCAACACCCTGACTGTCTCCACCTCTGCCATCTTCACTACACACACTCACTTTGTACACAAATCAACAATGTCAACATCTGATTGGCTGATCCCTACAGTCCCCTTTCCATGCTGGATTTGCTGTAAAACCCTGTATGTGGCACGCCCTACCCGCTGACAGGTGCGGTGTCCGTGCGGCACGTAACTCTTAGCCAGTCCTTCTACCCTTTCCACAACACTCGCGAATCCATTCCCTCATTGGACACAGCTAAGCAGTCACACAACCATCCACCAATCACATCCAAGACCTCTACATCTAACTCCATCATCAGAGTTCCACACTTCAAATGTACTGTTGATAACTCTGAATACAAGTCTCATATCAGTGCAAAGCACCTACTACAAAAACTACTTTGCAAGTCTCGAGTATTTCTACTTACAGCTCCATGCATACCCACATGCATGATTACAAAGTACAGGTATGCATATTTTATTCAGAGTACATGTACAACTCTTATGATTCCATATAAACAAATTAATGCCACTAAATCTGCATAGCCAAAACATACATACGAACGCTCCCGCTTTAAACGTGAGAATTCTGATTTTTCATTGAAAAATTGCACTACTTCTTACTATCTCCCGTATAACCTATACATACGTACCAACCCTCCAGATTTACACGCGAAACTCGATTTTCCATTAAAACATGTCACCATTTTTTATTGTCTTCCGTCTAAATTAATGCTACTCCCAATGCGATCGTATGAGAAAAATAAACGTTCCTGATTGCTGTGGTCACATCTCCCTCACAGGTGCTCCCGATTTTTTGCATGCCTACTTATAAAATGAAAGTTTTCAAAAATGTTTCCATCTACTATAATGACCTATCACTTCCAAACCTCTTTGCTATCTACAACACAGCTGTAAAAAAAAAGGGAATTTCATGAACTTAAAATTGTACTCATTTGTGACGCAGGTTGAACTAACATACTGCAAATAACATATAAAGACTTCACATAGTCAAATGAAATGCATGCATACACTGTGTTGAGATATGAAAAGGGAATACTTCCACTAAAGCATAAAAATAAAATGAACGTGTTCATTAAAATCACTGCTATAAACACACAACATTACTAACTTCTTCCTTTTACAATTGCAGCGAAGACCACTCTCCTGGAAATCAAGAGCATCTACACTACAAACAACATATCCGAAGAAACCTGCTCATTCCACAAAAAAAGTAAGTCATAATAATAATATAACATTTATATAGCGCTACGAACCCTCCGGTATCTGAGTGCTGCTTATTATTACCCACGGTGTGTGGTGCCATTTATCGACCTCGGAAAGATGAAAGGCTGAGTTTGACCCTGCCGGGATTCGAACCTGCGTTAGCAGGCTCTGCACAGATGTCAAAGCGAGCACTCTACTCGCTGTGCCACTTCTGTGCCACTTGACTCGCTATTAAGTACAAAACTACCTTTATATTCGTACTGTACCTCAAAGAGACTGTGTGGGTCATTCATGTAATTTGCGCACCAAAAAAAATAATCGATTTCTGAACCATTCTGCCCACAAATCCCCATTTATTAAACAAAGATTAACAGGCAGAATGGCACACAAATCCCTGTTTTTTTGGAACACAAATAACATACAGAAGCCTTAGAATGTTAGTACTACAAAACAAATACCTGTTTTAATTTTATACCACTACGTTTACTATTAATGCTTTTCCTCACCACTAGCTCACTTTCTACTCTCATCTGAAGCACAGTGTAGTAACATACAAACAGAAAAATAGCCTTCCCAACTCATTGTAACTGCCCAATGCACATTCACACACCACCACAAACATCTTCCCCATCAAACTCATACACGCATGCACACAGCACACATACACTGTAAAACAGACCAACCCATACCTTCTTTTTTTTAACAGACCCCAAAGAATGCCTATCAAAAAGCAAGTCTGTAGAAAGGAACACAGAAATAGAGCAAATGAAAATAAAAGTGTCCAAAGTAAGCATCCATCTCTACCAGTGTTTGTACAAAACGTTGAAACAAAAGAAGCTTCAACTACAGAAACTTTGCCTCCTCTATCAAAATGTGGCACGAAACAGAAAATGCTTAACAAGAATTTGGCTACCATTACTGCTAACACTGCTCCTATAAATCCTCATATACTAGCAAGAAACCATAGTAAAAAAAAGTATTTTAGCAAAAATGTTACGCCACAGAGTCCTTCAGAATCTAATAAGAAGAGGAGCGAAATCATCCACACCTCTTAAAAAATACCATAGAAAATTAATTCTAGAAGCTCTCGTAGACAGTGCAATCTTTCTCAAAAGGAAGTTATTTATTTTAGTTTTAAACAGGATGAAAACACTAACAAAACTAAGTACTAAATTACAAAAGAAACTTTTCAATAAACGGAATGTCAACAAAAATAACTTCTTAAATATTTGTGGAGGTGAATGGAGTCACACGACGACCACAGAACCATATTTTAATGAAGAAGCATACAAACAAAATCAAACAAACACAATTGCCATCCATAGCAGTGAATGAGGATATGAAAAAATCAATGATACCATCATGAAACAAGAAACACTGCTTACAAAAGTATCCCCAGAAAACTCAGAAGTACCTCTCCATTCGACTGAACCAGAGCGTCCAGTATACAAATGGCCGTGCATGTCAATGTGTAACATTCCCAACAAATCTTTCAAATCATTACGCCAGTTCCTCAATCAGTATGTGAAAGGTAAAGACAAAATCAAAATGAAAGTGCTGCAAAATATGGATACCTGTCCAGTGCGCAAATACACATGACTACAAGGACATTCATTAGCCTGCATTTCAGGATCTATTTGCAAAAGCACCTTCCATGATATCAAAATGATATCAACACATCATTCAAATGTAAGAAATCTAGTGTATAAACTGTACCATGCTCAAAGTCCAGCTTTAGAACCAGCCAATTTAAATAACACTCTTCTGCATGGTACACCCAAATACCTACAAGAAGAAATCGACCGTATCCAGAGAAAATATTTTGGAAGTGAAAGCCACTTACTAAATGCAACAGCTTTAGAACAGACTAGCAACAATTCTGCACATGGCAACCTTCTATTACACACATACAAAAAAGAAATACTAAAATTTAAAAGTACATCCGCTGAAGTACCAAACCATGTGTGTTTGTGTTGCCGCAGAACTTTTTACAAAAGTAACACAAAAACTATACACGTAACATACAAAATAGAAGACAATGACGATTCCAAATGGTTTGAGTTAGCTCTCTACCTTTTAGCAGAAAACAAATATGAAATAAGTGAACCCGTAATATGTTGCAGTTACTGCACTACAAAACTTGACAAGAACCAAACTCCTTCACATGCTATCACAAATAACTTGGAATTAGTCCCACTACCAAAACCCCTGCAACAACTCAATTTGTATGAGAGCATCATAATTCAAACAGTACACCCATTTCAAGCAATAATACGCCTTCAACCAAAAACAGCAAAATTACCTCCCTCTGAATTGGTGAAAGGCATTAGTGACAAAGTAGTTTATTTGCCATTAAATCTGACAGAAAATGTGCACATTCTAGGAGTGCAACGTCCAATAGAGCATTCTATAATTGCCTTAGTAAATGGTGTACCAACAAAAGACAAAAGAATTTGGCAACAACTCGTGGACTTACATAAAGTTAGACAAGCCTTGCAATATCTGAAAGGCAGTAATGAATACTACAAAGAAATAAATATTGAAGAAAGCTTAAGGGAAACAACTGAAATAATTCAAGAATCATCAGAAACTGGTCAATTTGAACTTCTGGATCCTGCTGCAGTATCTACTCCTTTGGACCATTATACAATTCATCCATTGCACTCTAATGAGATCATAGATGATGCACTAGAAACTTACCAAATGCGACAAACCAAAGGTTCACCAATGAGCATATGGGAAAAAAGTATAGAAGCACGTGCTTTTCCACTACTATTTCCTACTGGCAAAGGTGGAAGATACGATGATAGACCCACTCAGATAACAGCATCAGAATACCGCTCATTACGAATGTATTCTGAAGATCCCGGATTTAGACAAAATGTGGAATACATATTCTACCTACTCTTTAAAAGTGAACTAGCAACCCTATGTTACGGAGTTGCACACATATTGAAATCTGGAACCCACTTTCAAAATATGTCAGCTACGCAATTAATACAAAAAGTGCAAGAAAATGATGACGTTTTAGAATCAAGCATAACTAATCTGTTTGCAAACATGTGTGGTACAAAAGAATACTGGTTCTGATGTCACGGAGATGTACGTTGAATGATCAGAAACCTTGGACCACCGACTTGGTTTGTTACATTAAGTTGTGCAGAATATGCATGGAAAGATTTACATAATTTCCTACGCATATCAAACAACAACAAAACCAACATATATATACTAACACCTGGAGAACTTTGCTCTCTAGATCCTGTTAATGTTTCAAGATATTTACACCATCGTTTCATGGCTATGCTACATTTTATTTGTAATAAAACTGTTCCTCCCCTCGGTGAAGTGCAACACTTCTTTTGGAGAAAGGAATACCAAGCCAGAGGAGCACCACATATCCACATGCTTTAAGTTTGGTCAGGACAGTGATGCCACTGTTTTGCAGTTCATCCAAAAATATGTCACTTGTGAAATCCCTTCACAAATGACACAGAGTGACCTTCATGGACAAATTGTACAATTTCAAAGACAAAAATGTGGCAAATATTGTTGTTGCAAATACAAAAACAAAGGGAAATACTACACCAAATGCCGCTTTGCTTTCCCTAGACCAGTTACAGAAACAACTTCATGTCTTCAGTTCGCCATTGTGTTAAAGGTAAATCACATAAGAACATGTATTACATAAAAAGAATAGAAGAATCCAAATATATCAATGATTACAATGCAATTATTGCCCTCTTATGGAATGCAAACATAGATGTGCAGTACATTGCAGACAATTCCACTGCAGTTGCACAATATGTTACAGCCTTCTTAACAAAAGCAGAAAAATACAGAGCTGCAAGACCTCTGGAATGACGTATCATCAGATAAAACACTATCTCAGAAATTGTACAGCCTAGGCATAAAAATGCTCTCTCATAGAGAATGTGACGCCTATGAAGCTGCAGATCGTTTAACTGGCACTGCTTTGGATGGAACATCTGAAAATATAGTATGGCTAAGTCTTGGTCCTGTTAAAACTAGAGAATTAATTCTCAAATCATATGAGGACATAGAAACAATAGCCAAAAATGATCCCAACAGCCAAGACATTTTGAAAAACAATTACTAGACACATACTACCCGAACAGGAGTACCACTTTGGAAACCATGTGTCTATACCATATAGCCCGAAACTTTGCATACAAAAATAATATAAAACCAGATGAAAGCAAAGGTAGATATAGAGTGACAGATTGTGAAGGCAGCTTAGAGAAACTTACCAAATGAAGCTTAATTAATCATGTGAAATTGTCATTAACAACTCCTCAACAGAAAGAACTATATTTCATGTCCCTGCTACAACTTTTTAAACCATGGAGAAAAGAGGAAGACATACTTGATAACTATGACTGCTATGAAGACGCTTTCAAAGCAAATGACTCACTATCACCGATGTGAACTTTACGCAGTACAAAACAATGTTGCACAATGAACAACAACACAAAGAGGAACTCCAGGCCCAACTAGATAAGGACACTTTGGACAGTAGTCAACCTTCTGTAACAGGAAGCCTAGAACCACTAGGACAGCCACTAATAGCAAATGAGGCAGAATTAGCTATGCCAGAAGTGGAAAACACCATGTGTCACTATGAAGAAGATACAGAAGACCTAACTGTAATACAATCAAAACTTAACAAAGACCAGCACACCAATTATGGAGAAGTAACAAAAGAAATTGCACATGGTGTACAACACGAAAATAAAGAATGTACCTGCCAAAATTACAAACCTATACTGCTGTACGTCAGTGGTGAAGCTGGGTCAGGCAAAACATTCTTAATCCAAATCATCAGCAAGTTCCTTCAACAATTGACAAACAACAAACTGTCAGCTGTTGTAACTGCCCCCACAGGTTTAGCTGCCTACAACATAGGCAGTGTCACTTTACACTGATTACTACTTCTTCCAGTAGAACACCAAAAAAAATAGATTATTACAAACTTTCTACAGAAGCTGCAATGGAACTACGTAAGGTATTAAAACAAATGAAAATGCTACTAATAGATGAAGTTAGCATGGTCTCCAACTTAATGTTGGCTTTGATACACCTCAGATCGCAAGAAGTACTTAAAACAAAGTACGAAGAACTCATTGCAGAAAAACACATTATCATTTTTGGATATCTTCTACAATTGACACCAGTGAAAGGTGAACCTATTTTTAAAACCTTAGGACACAACCTCTGCTGTAAAACTGTTGGCAGCATAGGAAATGTCAACCTTTGGCAACATTTCCAATACAGAGAATTAACAGAAAACATGCATCAATCTGCAGACCTCACTTACGCCAACATTTTAAAAAGTATTAGAATTGGTGTACTATCTAAAGAAGCACAAGCAATATTGAAAACCCGGCACATCCATGCGCTTCATGGCGATAATACATGTGCTACTGATGTTATGGAACAATTAACTCTTGCAAGCTGTTCCAAATGTGATGAAACAATGTTAAAAAAAGAAATTCAACCAATAATTGAAATTTGCTCCACAGACAAACTGGACGTACATGGTATGACACTACCTTTGTGTCAGTAAGCCACAACAAGACTAAATACATTAGAAAATTCAATCTCCAACACAGCTGGGTTGGAAAAAGTACTACAATTATATTTAAATTGTAGAGTAATGCTGAAAAGTAACCTTGACGTGGAGCAAGGACTAGTTAATGGGGCACTGGGTACAGTTGTTGGCTTTCAAACATACCCACGTGACAACAGCATTCAGTTTGTCAATATTCTCTTTGATAAACTTGCAGAAGTAAAAGGGATAGGGTGCTCAACAGCTCGATTCCTTCTCTTCAAAGACATGTATGTACATAGAGAACAATTTTCTCTAACTCTTGCATATGCAGTCACCATTCATAAATCTCAAGGTCTTACCATAGACAAAGCATTGATAGATATTGGAAACAGTTTTTAAAAAGGCATGAGCTATGTAGTATTATCACGCTTACGTACACTTGACGGTCTATTTCTAATCAACTTTGATGCAAGTAAAGTGAACGCTGATATTCCTTGCATTTTAGAATACAATAGACTTTGTTCACTGTACACCTCGCATCTGAAATCATATCCTGTTCCACAAAAAGGAAAATGTTGTAAATCAAAAGTAATTCAAACAGAAATGCAACAGAATCTGACTGCAAATCCTTCAAAGAGAGTAAAAGAAGCTAATAATTCATCAATTACCACAACCAATGAAGATCCTATTAGTAGTAAGTAAATCAGGTACTTCTTCAAAGAATGAACACAAACTCAGAAAAAATCACTCAGACACAGAACTATCTGGTCCATTCAATTTTTCAAATGAAACTGGTTTAAGTTGCTATGCAAATGTAGCAATGAATATTCTATTTCAATTGAAACCAATTGTTAACAACATTTACTTACACAGTACAGACCAATTGTGTTTGCAAATGTTAGTCCTTCCTAGAAACGCAACAAACAATCCTGACAACACGTATAGTGTTCAAAGAATAAAACAAGAATTGGACTACTGTGCTGGAATGGTGAGGTTCACTATAAACTCACAAGAAGATCCACACGAATTTCTAATGTACTTACTACAAGTACTGGAAAACAAAAACATACCTATAAATGAAATCTTATAGATTTCATACATGTGGAAACATACATGCACTCTCTGCAGCAATGTGACACAGAAACAAATCCCTAATGAGCGATTTATGTATGTATCCATACCTAATTGTGAATCCATTCCATTTCAGCAACTTGTACAAAATGCAATGCAAACCATGGCAGATTATGTACTATCTGAAATTCAGATAATCGCTCCACCTTACTGATACAAACACATAGTAACTACCTAATACTAATGCTTCTACGTTAGAATGCAGATGGTACCAAAAACAACTGCAAGCTGACTGGATTCACACACGTTCAAGTGTCACTTGCTAAGAAAACCTTCACAACAATAGGTATAATCTACCACGCAGGAGCCACAACCAATGCAGCTCACTAAACTGCATATATTGAAAAGAAATGTGGCAGGTTCGAATGTAATGATAGTAGCATTACTCTAAAGCAGAGATTGCCAGCAAATCTTACAAACGCTTATTTATTATTCTTAAAGCCAAAATGTAATCACTAATGTGTACTGCAACATTAACAAAAATTCAATTAAAAGACTAAAAACAGAATACGCCAACAGGTATCTAACTGCCCAAGATTGTATAACGACCACACAGGTAAATGAATACCACTGAATTGCAACAAAAATACACAGAACACGCCAACAGGTATCTAACTGTTTTAAAAATCTGCAACAAGTCAACATATAGAACATTAACCAGAAACAACAAGTGAACACTCAAAGGAAACAAAGATATTTTTCCCCCAGACCCACTGATTTGAAAAACAAACACAGCGACTGAGCAAAATGCACAGTACACCGGTTTGTAAACTAAATATGAGGGTAAAAAAAAGCTAAAATGTCTATTATACAATGTAATAAGTCTTTATAAAATACAAACACTAACATGCTCTTTTCTTTTATCACAGAAATTGAAAAATAATATTTCCTCCAAGTACTAAAGTCACGTAAAAAATATATTGAATCACAACAAATGAAACAGTAAGTATAATTTCGCACATTTCATACATATTCAAATCTATACGTGTGATCTGTGGCTGTAATATGGTGCAGTGGCTGTGGCCAGGGCCTAGAGTCTTGTATGTATAACCTACGGTCTACGGCCTGCGGCCATGCAACCAAGACTGTAGGTCCTACCCACAACCACCGCAGCGTATCAAACCCATGGTGGCTTATAACTTCACTTGTTATAACTTTGGTCTTGGGTGCATGGCCTGCGCCATGCACCTAAGACTCTAGGTCGTGCACACAACCACTGCACCACATCACACCCATGCTGACTTATAACTTCAGTGCTTATAACTTCAGTCTTGGGTGCATGGCCTTCAGCCATGCACCCAAGACTCTAGGTCCTGTCCACAACCACTGCAGCATATCACACCCATTGTGGCTTATAACTTCAGTACTTATAACTTTGGTCTTGGGTGCGTGGCCTTCGGCGACTTATAAGTCAGGACCACACCCATAGAAACAAAAATTTTAACTGCAGCATGTACTCAATTTTAATGTTCGCTAACACCACGCGTGTCCTTAGAACAGTTTCAGCTTGCCTGCGCACAGCACGGACATAAATACTTTCCTTATGAGACCCCTCATTTTCAGTAATTACAAACATCCCAGGCAGTGCGAGCATGGCGAATACATCATTAGCACCTGCCGCCTAAACAAATACAGTATTTCACCCATCTCTTACTCTCTAAACCTCCCCAAGCACTCTGACACACCAAAACACTCCCCAAAACATAATTTCGCCTCTGTTCGCTGCCGTGCTGTCGGCGGATCCAAGATGTCGGCGCATCCAAACAATCTGACGCACATCATGCCTCACTCCAGCAAATCAGAGGACATGTTGCATGTCGGCGGTCATGACGCGAGCCCCTTAACAAATCGTTATCTTGTCCGTGGAGCGAACAGGGAAGTGTGTCGCGAGCGAACATAGATATCACTAATTTTTTTAGACTTACTTTTTAGTCATTTTAAAGAAATCTACTGGATGGATTGGCACCAAATTTACAAAAGCACGCTTTCGGGACCAAGCTCCTGCTCCTGCCGCAAATTTGGTGAAAATCCGTCCAGCCATTTGGGCTGTAGGCGTGCGGAAAGTTTTTCCCCCATTCAGTCTATGGGAAAAAAGATGTTTTGGGACCACCCCTATAACTCCTCCCCCCGGACCAAACATCACCAAATTTTCAAAAATAATTCACATTGGCCCATATACTTTTTTTGCAAAGTTTGGTGTGGATTCGTCCAGGGGGAGCGGACTTATAAGCCACCCAAAAAGTGCTCTTCCTATGGAAAAGTAAAACCGAAAAGCCCCAGAAATTCGCCAGTTTTGGTAAGCTAAGCAACCATAACTCGTGCCAGCACGGTGCACTGCTAAGACTAACACCCAGGAAATCAAAGTTGACATCACAAATGTCATTGATGACATCACATATCTGGCCCACTTGTTTTTGTTCAGTGACATCTATAGGCCAGGTGGTTTTGTTCACTGACTGTCAGAATATTAAAATTGAAAAGGTGCTATATATCTAGACGTTAACCTTGTCATATGTTCTTTAAGTACTTTCCTTAGGGTTTGGTTTCAGGTCATGGTGCACAAACATGGGGAAATGAGCAGGCCTCAAACCCACAATTCATTTGTATACATGAAGATAAACTTTAATGTTATTAACATTTTCTAATGATGCTGTTTCTTTCTTCCTAACTTTAGTTTCCCTATATGTGCCTCTGATTTGTATGCATTGTGGTTCTTCATATGTATTGTTTGTACCAGCACAAGTGTTGTAAGTCTTGAATTGTTAGCTAGTTATTACATGTTTAACATTACACAAAACTCTGATAAGGTAGCATTCATTATTGTACTATCCAAAATTTCAAGATTATAAATAGTGTACTTCTATGGTACATGCTGCATTCATTGCCTATGTTTATATATGATTAGGTTTCTGTATTAACAACAACACTTTAATGCAATGATTTTAGATGAGTACATTCATTAATAGATTAAGTAGTTCATGCTAGGTCTCCCGATCTCCGCTGACATTTTGTTACCAACAATATAAACACAACTCCTTGTAGGGACTTTTCATCAAAATGTATTTCACATGTGATGTCATCGGTGATGTCATCAATGACATTTGTGATGTCATCTTTGATGTCCTGGGTGTTAGTTATTTCCTAGTGGGGTTGTACCCCTACTTCTGTGAACCTTTGCATAAATTCTGCTCGCATTGATTGTATGGACCAAATAGTCCTGTTATTTTCTCTTTGTAAATTGCATTGTCTTTGGATGTTTTTCATGTTGTATGTACTTATTAAATTGACACATTGTCGTGTTACAAACTAACAATTAAAGCAAGTTTATAATTTTTTTATGCCAATGTACTTTTTCCCCTTTTTTTCTTATAAAGGTTACTTTGACTGGTGAGAGACCAGTAAATTAAAATATTGAATTTGATTTAATCTATTGTTTAGGCTACCAGGAGAATAATACTGTTGGCTCCACAAATGATATTTTTTGACTTTTTATGTTCAGGCACACACTTGTGTTTATAGATGGGTGTTAGTCTTAGCAGTGCACGGTGGTGGCGTGAGTTATGGTGGTTTAGCTTACCATTACAGGCAAATTTCTGGGGTTTTTTGGTTTTACTTGTAACCATAACGTCCCTTTAAGAAAGTTTTTTCATTGAATTTCAAAGGTTTTTATTTGTGCAACTTAACCATAATGTCCCTTTAACAAAGTTATTTCATTGAATTTCATAGATTTTTATTGGTTCAATTTAACCATAACGTCCCTTTAACAAAGTTCTTTCATTGAATTTCATAGGTTTTTATTAGTGCAACTTAACCATAACGTCGAATGGGGTAATTTTCACAGGCACATGTGCCACAAGACAAATACTAGAAGCTGGTAAGTTATTTGAGCTGGGCTCAAGGTTTATTTCCTGGTAGATATATATGCAAGCCCTTTATGATGTCCCTTTAAAAAAGGTTTTTTCAGTGAATTTCATGGCTTTTTTACCAGTGCATGCTATTTTCCTACAATTTACTAATATCATACTTAACCAATATAGCAATATTTGTGTCCAATTTACAAAGTGACACCTTAAAACTCTGCCATTTCCCACCTTCTAGAATCATTTTTAACACATCTACTCACTTTTTGCAACTATTTCCACTGATTTTGCATCCGTAGATGTCTACGAACATCTGACTTCATTGCGGACCTTCCAGACAGTGCCAGATGACCATCCGCTGGCGCGCGGCATGATGACGTGTCCGAGAACCCGTCCGTACTTCACGATAAGATCTGTGCTTCACGGACAGTTTGGAACTGCATTTTCTACTGATCTAGGAACTTTCAACTTTAAAATTCCCCTTGCACAGCTCCCACACCTATTCCTACTCATTATCCATTAACAATCTAGTACACAGTACATACTTTTAGCAAATCTGCTATTTATATTAAAATGGCATCAGCTAATGCAATCCCTCATCCCCAAGAGCCACCAGCACTGCTGTAATCAAGGAGCATGAGAAACACTGACCCTTACCTTAGAAATAACACACGTGCAACATTTTCCCCGTCCAACTGCGTTTGGTGCCTCTTCCCTCATGTCCCGCCCACCTTTCGTTCTAAGCTCTCCTGCCAAAAAAAAGACATCTGAAAAACAATAAAAGAAATGTTCCTTTACACCTTTCACAGTTAAAGGAATGGTGTGGTCAGAAATATTATTGTCCCTAAAAAAATAAAACATGGGTGGATTTCCAGCAAACTTGTGTAAGGAGCATTGGCAAGGACCTGAATGCATGGTTTTGCAAATGTGCCTGTGTTTTATTTTTTGACAAGTGTCATAATGTAGGTACAACAAATGTCATAATGTAGGTACAAAAAATAGTGATATACCTTTGGTGACTGAGGTGAAGCCTGTGGCCATGGGCAGTGGCCAGATTGTCTGGGTCATGGAATAAGGTAATGATCCGGACAATCTGGATACTGGCTATGACCACGAAGGACAACACATGGGGTTAAAGTGCCCATGTCCACCTGGGACTGGCTTTGTGGTAATGTTATTCAAAAAATTTGGATAGGTTGGAAAGGGAAGAAAAATGTGCTTGTGGTAATATGGTCATAGGGTTTTATTTTTGCCTTCTGCAGACTGCAATGGGAAGCAAAGAGGGGTCCTGTATTGAACCCTGCCTTCTCTTTTCATGGTGGCCATCTTGGAAAAGGATTTTTTCTTTCTAAACCAGGATGCGGGAGGTGTCCCGGTGTAGGAAGAAAAATCCTTTTTTTAGCACCCCGGTTTCCCGCTTAAGGAACTTAGGATGCTAATGGCCTCCGTCCCCCATTAGAGGGACTGGAATGGGGGGATAATGGTCTGGAGACCTTGTTATCCACTCTCACTTTTCTTGGGCTGAAAACTTGGGCTGCCGGGCCGTTATCCACTGTTCCAGTCCCTGGAACGGGGGATGAACGCCACAAACTTTCCATTAGCATAACACAAAATGCAAATGGAAATGATGGAAAATCTTATTGAGTCTATGTACTTTACTGAGAAATGTAAAGAAGATGAAGTCTAGAAGTGTTTTTTTTAGTTCTATTTTTTAAAGGAATTGTGCGGTCAGAAATATTATTGTCCCTATGGTTCGGCCATGTGTTTTTAACCATACGTTGATCGATCGTACAAACATTTCCTATGCACCTTACTGGAGTTTTCATCTTTTGTACACAATTGAAATCAGGTAGCAGGGCGCAGCCATCTTGTGATAATCTTATCAGTTGACGCATCGCCCTGGGTGGACTGCCTTTGCGGCACTAAATCATATCCCCCACCCCTGAGCCTGACATCACTAGACGCGTACCGCCCATTTCGCAATGCCAAAGCACGTCTCGTATCAACATTCTCTGCGCTTCAGCTAATGACGTGTCACCATGGAAATGGCAGGACACCTCTTTCTCCAATAAGTATAAACAGACCGTTTCACAACACACAACAGCAGATTTTCTATTCCATTCCTCTCACTGTATTTATTTGAGTATTCTGTGACTCGTTTCTGTGCTCTGGTCAGCTACCTTCGTTGCTTGTAGCCCGTGCGAACAGATACCAGTACCATCGCTATGAATTATTTTGTTTGTTTTGCACACAATGGCAACAATAATGCCGTTCCAGTATGGGCCCGAGTATTCCGAGGAGGAATTTCTGGAAAGAGAAAGATGCAGAAACGATGGGGCTTCGGACGACAGTTGGGAGGACGATTCAACAGATCAAGAGCCTGAGCCTAGTCGCAGGGACGGCGTCTCCACCTGGTGTACCTGCAATCGGTGCATGCTAATGCCAACCGAATTGGAGAACTGCTGCTGCAGAGAAAACTCTGGTGCTTGTCCTACATATCGCAAGGCGAGCCTCGGCCGCAATGCGTTACCGAGCTGCCAGTCTTCAGGGCAGCCTGCCTCACAGGTGCTTATGCACGAACTTCACACAACACTTCACCCTCGTAATCCAACTAACGAGTATGTATACTCTGGTTGTGAAGTCAGTTAGGCCACTACTATTTCTTGGGTGTCTCCTATATTGTCGTAACTTCAATATATCATTTTCATATCAATTTAGTCTTGCAATTCTCTAGTAGTAGTTGTATAAAAGTCATTCAATATTGTGCAGTGTCTAGGTAGCATTTGTCCTGGCAAAAATGCCATTTGATACAAGAACTGTCATTGACAACTAAGGTTTAATACACTTATCTTGGTCATTTAAAAACAGTTTGTATCTTTCTCTTTCACAGGAGGTACAGGCTGGTGTCCTATTGTTCTTTTGGCTTCATGGGAGGCTTGGACACAGCGTTCGTCGAGTAAAACCCGCCTGTGTCGTTGGTGCCATTAGAGAAACTTTCCCAGTGACAGCGGTCAGTACAGGGGATTTTCACCCACTGTGCTGCAACCAGACCTTTACAATATGTAGTAGTTTTTGCCATCAAAATAAGAAACAAAATAAAACACAACATATTTTTTATCAATGGTTGTTTCAGTTTTTCAGTGAATCAAGTGTGTCTCCATTCAACAGTGTTCCGGTGCCTTGTCTGCACGCCCCAAGCCCATCCATCCCCACTCCATTATCAAAGGCAGTTGGCACCAGTGGATGTGCACTGCCAAGGGGTGCTGTGAGGGGCGCGAACGGCCAAGGTGCCAAACACCATGTACACTTCAAAGCTATCTTTCGCGCAGGGGTCATTGTTCACATGCCCTCCTCAGACCCCATGTCTCCAGGCAGGCTCCCCTTGAAGCAGGCCGCACCCCTGCAATCCACATAATACCACGACATATACAGTCATTCATTCACATACACACCTCTTTTTGTAATTCTTTATAAACCACTTGATATTTATCATGAGAACATCTTTGAGCACTGCAAGTCAACTCGTGAACGTGCTACCTGAGAACCCCGGTGACCGATGCTAATTTGCTCGTCGTCGTGCTATCTGTGAACTTCTGTGACCGCTGCGCGTCAACTCGTCAGTGTGCTACCTGTGAACATCTTACTGTTCTCCTGCCACTAACTACTCTGCTTGCTGAATCTAACTGTTTGTTGGTCAAGGTAAGGGCATGTATCCTAATCATATCTCCTTCATCTGTAAATGTCTATCTATTGCGAACTAACGTACTCAGTAGTGCTATGTTCATTTGTCTCATTGCTATTGACTTGAGTTTCATTTGTTATGTTATCGATATGTCAATTTTCATCAGTGTCAATTGGCATCAAATTGCATCCTTCACGGACCGTGTCCATAATATAAGCATGTTTCCTTTTCATGCACGATAGTACAATCAAGGGACGAGTAACATGTTCTGATTTTCGGCACATCAATTAATTGTTTATGAAAGTTATCCTATAATACAGCCGCCCACGCTGCACTGGTTTTCCTGTGGTGACCAAAACAAAGCTTGCACTGAAGAATGTATGGTCTAATTCCTTCTTTCTCACATTTTTATGCAAAGTAAATTTCAAATAATGTTGACCTTTTTTTTGCAGAATTTACAACAATGCCTGCATGTTCGATTTTTGGTTGCCCTTCGAAGACCATGACAAATCTGAAGGCACTACAATGCATGTATTCCCTAAGACTGTAGATCGAATTAGAGAATGGGTCAGATATTACAGATATGCACCGGCAGAGCTCGAAAGTAGAGTCAAAAAAGTCTTTGAGGACAAGAGGGGTGATCGATACCGCATCTGCAGCCTGCACATTACCACAAATATGTACGACACATCCTTGTACACAAAGAAGAATCAACTGAGAAAGACTAAGAAATTGCTCTCAAACGCTATTCCGACTTTATTCGTTCACATGCCGCCACAGGTGAGTCACGCTTCTGGATTTAGCTTTAGGCCTTGCGGTAGTGTGCAGATAACCAAATGGATTGATTGGTATTTTAGGTGTAAATGTCACTTATAATACTTTCGATATGTATATGATTGTATAGCTTTTTAAATAATGACCATTTTGCTAAACATCAGTCCTTGTTTTTAGAACCCTCATAGAAAATTGATTTATGGGCACAGATAACTATGCTATATTATGCATTTACATAATATTAGCATTTCTAAATCAAATAATACTTTCCCTTTACAACTCTTTGACTATCCACCGAATATGAAGCAATAAGATTCAACATCCATTTCTTGCCTTGAGTCATCAACCACTTCGAGCGCGTATCAGGTAATATTACTTAGCTATTCTGTTCCAGACTTTTTTATGCATGGAATTTGAGATAATGTGTTCATATTTACGTATCGTGTAATTCTTTTACACAATGTTTAATTCGTGGTTTGCTATTGATATGTGCCTTTCTCCATGTCCCAATGCATGTGTTCAATTTCCAATGTTTTCATCCTTATTAATGCAAGTACTGTGTTTCAGGGAGATGCTGAAGCGTCCACTACAATTACAACATCCCTTGTAGTCGACCCGGAGCCAGAGGCATGGTTACTAACAGTTCCATCGAATGAGATAATATGATCATATTTGCATATCGTGTAATTCTTTTACACAATGTTTAATTCATGGTTTGCTATTGATATGTACCTTTGTCCGTGTCCCAATGTGTGTGTTCAATTTCCAATATTTTCATCCTTATTAATGCAAGTACTCTGTTTCAGGGAGATGCTGAAGCGTCCATTACAATTACAATATCCCTTGTAGTTGATCTGGAGCCAGAGGTATGGGTACTGACAGTTCCATCGAATGAGATAATCTGATCATATTTACATATCGTTTAATTCTTTTACACAATAGTTCATTTATGGTTTGCTATTTGATATGTACCTTTGTCGTCTTTCCAAAGTGTGTGTTCAATTTCCAATATTTTCATCCTTATTAATGCAAGTAGTGTGTTTCAGGGAGATGCTGGAGCGTGTACCACAATTACATCATCCCTTGTAGTTGATCCAGAGCCAGAGGTATGCGTACTGACAGTTCCATCAATCCATCAAATGTGATAATCTGATCATATTTACATAGTGTGTAATTCTTTTACACAATGTTTCATTCGTGGCATGCTATTGATATGTACCTTTGTCCGTGTCCCAATGTGTGTGTTCAATTTCCAATATTTTCATCCTTATTGATGCAAGTAGTGTGTTTCAGAGAGTTGATGGAGCATCCTCTACAATTACATCATCCCTTGTAGTCAATCCGGAGCCAGAGGTATGCGTACTGACAGTACCCTATATTGAAAGAAAGTCTGTCTAATTTTATTTGTAATGCAAATGACTTATTTTAAATGGATACTCTTTTCTAGGGATGTATACAAGATCCGAATATTGAATGGGACGCATGTGGATCCAAGTCGGTGCACCAGCTTGCTGTTGATGATGTTAGAATAAAGAAGGTTTCAACGAAAAGAATAAAAATAAGGTTATTTATAAACATTTTCTATTTTTAGCAATTGTTTTGTGCTGAGGCCTTCATTATATGCGTTTTTTTTTAATGTAAATTGTACAATACTGTATGTTGGATTTACATTGAACATCCATTTTCCAATCTGTCCTGTAGTTGCCCGATGGAGTACGGACTACGCAGACACAGACAGTGACACAACTGAGAGATGCTGCATGCCAAACTGTTTTCACCATGGAGGAACTATTAATTGAGACGTGGTGTGTTCAGACTCGAGATGCCTTTGTCCAACAGCCAGAAAATAAATTTAATGTGACCGGCGAATCCAGCAAAGTGTTTTTGGACCATTGCTACAATGTGACTGCTCCACCAGATGAAGATGAAACTGAATGTATAGAAGATACTTTTACATTAGTGCCAGAGCACTTGACACAATCGACACCCGCCAAAAAAATGCCACCCAAAAAGCAGTCGACATTGATGTTTTCTCCTATACACAGTCAAGTAACAGGTGTTGAAATGACAGAGACTGAAGCATCAACACAATTGACCGACGAACTAGAAAAAGATCTCAACTATAGTATGTCCAGTTTGGCTGATATGTCCACAACGGTTCAGTCCGAAACAACATTAATGCAGAATGACAATCTAATAAAGGAGGCCAAATACATAATATTCGACAGCAGCTTGATGGAGATTATAAAGATGCTGAAATTTGTGCATTCAGTGAGAGGGGAAGTATGTAGGAAGCCATTGGTGAATGTGACTCGTCTAACACAACGCAGTAAACTCAAAATACATGCCACCTGTGAAATGTTCCATAAAACATTTTCATGGTCTGCTCAACCGATGCTGGGGAAACTGCCAGCTGGCAATCCACTTTGTGCAGTGGCTCTAGTTTCAGGAAGTTATCCAGTTTCTGTCAGTTTGTGGGGCTGCATTTCGTTTCTAAAATGCAGTACTACAAATATCAACGTGATTATCTATTCCCAGCCATTAGTAAAACTTGGAAATGTGATCTAATGTCTATTCAAAGTACATTCTCCGACAAACGGTTCAGGCTAGCCGGCGATGGATGGATTATCTGCTAAGTACTGCACATACCACTTTCAGGACATGGAAAGTAAAAAAATTGTGAGTTCGGTGGTCGTGCAGGTGTCCGAATGTAAATCCTCAGTGGCCATGGAGAAACTTGGTTTTATAAAATCACTGGAAGATCTACAATCGAGGGGAATGCAAATCGACCTCATAGCCATGGACAGACACGTATCAATAGCCAAGACAATGAGAGAGAAGTTTCCAAATATGAAACATCAATTTGATATATGGCATGTTGCCAAATCAATCAATAAAAAAATCTCGGATGCAGGGAAAAATAAAGGTTTGGAAAGTATTTCACAGTGGTCCCAGTCTTTCAGCAACTATCTTTGGTGGAGCTCCAAAACATGTGATGGGTCTGTGGAAATTCTACTGGAAAAATGGCGGTCACTAATGCACCACTGTTCCAACGTTCACCACTGGACAGAAAACCAACTATTCCACCAATGTGAACATGGCCCTTTGTCCCCGGAGCAGGCAGGGAGAAGAAGTGGTTGATTCCATCTTCACCTCCACACAAAGCCCTTGAGAAGATTGTGTTTGATAAAACTCTATCAAGAGATCTGAAGGGACTCACAGAATTTTGTCACACAAGAGATTTGGAGGTGTTCCACAATATTTGCCTAAAGTACAGGCCAAAGAGATTGCATTTCGGCATCGGAGGGATGAAATATAGGACATTACTAGCGGTATTAGAGCATAACGAGAATGTAGGACGTGAACAATCTAGGACTGAGAAAACCTAGGGATGCTTCGCTACACTATGACCTTTACGAAAAGAAGCAAAAAATGGGTGGTCAAACCAGTATATGAGGAAATGGAATTCGATTTTGTTAAATATCTTATTATTAATGTTGTTGAGATGCATACTCATGGAATTGCACGCAAATCTGTTCAGAGCACACATACTTTGCCAAAAAACATTGCCAACATGCCATGTCCACCCAAAGCAGAGCTTGTTGAACAGTTCAAAGCCAGTACAAATGATTACCATCTGTTTTTATTTTTGCCAAAAATGTGTTTATAAAGTGTCCAAATAAAGTATGCAATTTCTCTTTTGAAATCTATCCTCTTTGTCCTTTTTTTTTAAATAGTACAATTTTTACAATTGCCATACAATGTAACACTGCTTTCACAGTTCACAGTTTCGTCGAGCTACTGTGGGATCTTCATTTATCATAGTAGGGCCCGATGGATAACAGTGTGTACACATTTTTGGGTTTCGGCAGTTGCCTTGCCATACAGTTCCCCAAACAGCTGAATAACTGCTCATCACACAAAAGGGATGAGACCTAGGCTTCATAAGATGCTAGGCACGCAGGAAGTGCTGACTGTGAAAACATGCCATGGGGTAGGAGGCCATGAGATAAGCAGCGGTGGGGCTATTATTAGACACACTTTTACCCAGTTTTTGTGTTTCCTCAACTACAATTTTGGAGTAGGGCGCATTCTGTCATTGGCAAGTTTCCCCTACCCCTCAGCAGTGCCACGAACAGCGAGCAGTGACAGCCCCCAATTTTTTCCTCTAGGGCCTGTGCTTCACAATTCCAGTTCTCATGGATGTGATAACACCAGATGTTGCAAACTAAGAATGTATGTTCATTGTGAGTGTAGGTCACCAGCTTTGAGTTTTTGCTTGGGAGCTGGGGAGGCCCATGCGTCGCACACACAGTATAAGGTTCGAATTGAAGGAGGGATGTAATAATGTAAGATATGATAAGGTTGTCCATTCCAAAACTGGACTTAGTTACATGTAAGTTCAGTTTATGAAAAGTCGTTCACACGAACGGAGTCTGCGTTATGGTCTGCATTACACCAAGAGAATGGAAATGCCGAATATAATGTAAGTTTCTCTTTAGACAATTTTAAACCAGAACTATTCCAAATATCAATAGCTGACCGTTATTGCTGGGTTACATTCTACTCATTCGTTCTGTGTGGCATATTGCAATGAAGCGCAAGTACAACCTTTGTGTGCTGGTCTTTCTACAGGGCACGTGGGCAGTCCAGCATCGACACGCATGTAGACCACCACTAATTTCCCCCTGGTTCAACGTTAATAAATCATTACATTGTGCACCTTGAATTGTTGCCTCAGTTTACGCATTACGTTTCGAGCTGAACATACTCCATTGCACTATCCTCGGAAGAAAATAGCAGAGTACTTTCCACGTTGTGTTCTCTCGGTTCACATTGTGTCACATCTTTGCTAATAAGTAAAATGATTATCGGCTACTGAGACACATTTCTATTTTTATGTTTTGCAAACAGGTACATACTGCCATTCTGCGATTGTCATCTATTCCAGACCCCAACCGATGGTTTCTTCAACAGCCAGATGCAGCTACATGTCAATCACTGGATTTATTTGACTCTTTTTGGGGGCGATCGCCAAGGGCCGATATGCCCTTACGCTGTACCAGTGATTAGGAGCAACATAACAACCTTTACGGTGGTCTAGTGCCAAGTTGATGCACCAGCCTTGCAATTCACTGTGTGACCAAAGTGCTTAATTTACCCAAAACGAATACCCTGTGTACTCAAAAGGAACAGCGCGTGACTTACATTTGCGGATCGAGAGCAAAGAAAAAAAGTTCAGTTTTGATTGAATATGTCAATCGCTGAATGTTCTCAAAGAATTTAATGTGAAATAAATGTACTTTACCAATTGTACATTCTTGCTGTTTCCTTTTGAAGTACAGTTTCATATTCCGAATTGTGACGTGCTGTGTTGTGAGATGATGTGTGTTGTTTTCCGGGTTCTGTGTAAAGTCGCATAGGTGACGACTGGGCGCGTTTAGCTACGCTGCCCAGTAACATCACAGAGAGAGGCAGAGAATATCAATGATTTGGAGATGTCAGGCTCAGGGGCGGGGGATATGATTTAGTGCCGCAAAGGCAGTTCACCCAGGGCAATGCGGCAACTGATAAGATTATCACAAGATGGCTGTGCCCTGCTGCCTGATTTCAATTGTGTACAAAAGACGAAAACTCTGGTAAGGTGCATAGGAAATGTTTGTACGATCGATCAACGTATGGTTAAAAACACATGGCCGAACCATAGGGACAATAATATTTCTGATAGCACCATTCCTTTAAAAAATAGAACTAAAAAAACACTTCTAGACTTCATCTTCTTTACATTTCTCAGTAAAGTACATAGACTCAATAAGATTTTCCATCATTTCCATTTGCATTTTGTGTAATGCTAATGGGAAGTTTGTGGCGTTCATCCCCCGTTCCAGGGACTGGAACAGTGGATAAGGGCCCGGCAGCCCAAGTTTTCAGCCCAAGAAAAGTGAGGGTGGATAACAAGGTCTCCAGACCATTATCCCCCCATTCCAGCCCCTCTAATGGGGGACGAAGGCCATTAGCATCCTAAGTTCCTTAAGCGGGAAACCGGGGTGCTAAAAAAAGGATTTTTCTTCCTACACCGGGACACCTCCCGCATCCCGGTTTAGGAAGAAAAAAATCCTTTTCCAAGATGGCCACCATGGAAAGAGAAGGCAGGGCTCAATACAGGACCCCTCTTCGCTTCCCATTGCAGTCTGCAGAAGGCAAAAATAAAACCCTATGACCATATTACCACAAGCACATTTTTCTTCCCTTTCCAACCTATCCAAATTTATTGAATAACTTTACCACAAAGCCAGTCCCAGGTGGACATGGGCACTTTAACCCCATGTGTTGTCCTTCGTGGTCATAGCCAGTATCCAGATTGTCCGGATCATTACCTTATTCCATGACCCAGACAATCTGGCCACTGCCCATGGCCACAGGCTTCACCTCAGTCACCAAAGGTATATCACTATTTTTTGTACCTACATTATGACATTTGTTGTACCTACATTATGACACTTGTCAAAAAATAAAACACAGGCACATTTGCAAAACCATGCATTCAGGTCCTTGCCAATGCTCCTTACACAAGTTTTCTGGAAATCCACCCATGTTTTATTTTTTCAAAAGTGTCAAATGTATGCCCATACAATAGTCATGTAACCTAGCCTCACTTGACAAAATCCATTCAGACTATATGAAAACATTTATATCTAGATCTATAATCTTTTTGCAAACCTTTGTGTTGATTCGCCAAATGGCACCACATTTATAAGTCTTTACAATATTTTGGCCCCCCTCCTCTAATTTTGCCCCCTCTTAACAAAATCCCACCAAACTTTGCCAACACATGTATATCTATATCTATAATCTTTTTGCAAAACTTTGTGTAGATTTGTCAAATGGCACCACATTTATAAGCCTTTACAATATTATGGAACCCCCTCTAATTTTCCCCCTCTGAACAAAATCCCACCAAACTTGGCAAAAACATTCATATCTAGATCTATTATCAGTTTGCCAAATGTAGTGTAGATTTGTCAAATGGAACCTCATTTATAAGCCTTTACAATATTCTGCCCCCCCCTCTAATTTTGCCCCCTCTTGACTGAATCCCACCAATCTTAGGGAACCCATTCGAAATCAGGTCAGGAATATAATTGCAGAATTTCATGCGGTTTCGTTAAGTGGCGCCAAAGTTATCAGCCATCCAAGAACTGCTTTTCACCAACCCTGAGGTGTCCACGAACTTCACAGGATTGTTCGCGAACATCCAAACTATTCGCAGAATTTTACGGCTAAAAACACCCTTTTGTTTTTGCTTCTTGCAGCCATATCCCATCCCATCCTCATCACCCCTCACCTCCCGAGAGATTATGTTTGACAAGTGCAATGATGTGTCTTTTAATATGTTTTTACCGCGATGTCTGAATGACAGTGGCCGAAGTCCGCAAATCCAATATGGCGGACGTTGCCAAAAATCTGACGCACTTCACGCTATTCACCATCCAATCAGTGGGCGCGTCTGATGTCTGCGGACAGCATGTTGCCTTCTAAGCCAATCAGAGTGTGGACCACGCACCGAACAGCGAAATAGGTCCGCAGATCGGACCCAGATATCACTAATATTTTGGTTGTTTCAAACAAAAAAACTACAGGACGGATTTCCACTACATTTACAAAAGCATGCTCCGGCCACAAATTTGGTGATAATCCGTCCAGCAGTTTGGACTGTAGGCATGAGCAAAGTTTTTCTACATTCCGTCTATGGAAAAAAAAAGGGACTGCCCCTATAAATTTGCTCCCCCGGACGAACCTTCACCAAACTTTGCAGAACAATTCAGGGAGGCCCATATAGTTGGTGAGCATTTGCCTGCGGGACGGTTAAAAATACACCTTAAACATGGCTTTAAACAAAATAGACAGTTATGCACTACAATCATAAAATCAAAAAACATTAGCAATATTTCCAGTTTTATTGGAAAATTCTTTACTCGACCTCTGGCCCAACAGGCCTTTCCAATCAATAAAATATAAAATACATATTCCATATTGCCCTTCCTTACTTAATAATATTACAAACATTTGAAAAAGGATTTAACGAACCATTGAACATAATGTTGATAATAAATCATAAAACAGAGGATCATCACAATAAATAGATTCAGGGATATACATTAAATATTTAACGTTATCGGATTCTGGCACAGTGTATGAGTGATCTGCAAAACAAAACAATTAATTAGGTATTCGTTTCTAATGCAATCTTCCTAGTAATCAAATGCACTTAAGTACCTAGCTAAAACAACAAAAACGTTTCTGCCTGTTCTTTCTGCATGGCAGCAGGGCTGTCGACATATTATGAATGCCGAATCAATAAGTCTAGGCCTCAAGTACAATATGCTCAGGCTAGTATACAGAGGCCAGATTAACATAAAGTGAATAACCATTTCACTTACAGTCAAACAGTGTGGACAATGATGTGATGGTGTACTAGCCCATTGATAGGTATGTGTAGCTAGTGGAAAAATACCACACCTAAGCTTAAGAAAAGAGTATATACCAGTCTAGGTTTCATGTAATGTAATTACTGTTTGTAACCAATTACCGATTTACAGACCCAATACCTTTTAAGAAGATGGCAGCTCAAACTCTTATCAATTAAATATTCCTGTTATTTCTGCTGGAACTCTTCTTGCATGGCTGATTTTGCTTTTAATTCGATGTTAGCTGAGTTAGTTCAATAGGTAGTGTAGCCAAGGTAGAAGAGCAGACCTTTAAAGTAGTAGTTTTTTTAAATTTTATTTTTTATTTCGGATTAAATCAAAAATCCATAAAAGATACATCATACAAAACCATTAGAAAAAAACCTTTTCCAAACATTGTTTACACCATGGCCAACTACTTCTCCCATCCTAGTTTAATATGTCTGGTAATGTTTCCCTGTAATTATCAAGAGATGGTGCACCCCAAACCCAAATCCAAAATAGTAAAGGCTTGAGTCAAACAACCGGACCAATATAACTTAAACCACTTACCTCGTGTAAAGGAACCGTGGGAGCAACCTTGGCAAGATAAAAACATGTTTTAAAAGGTGTTCTCTGTGACCACCAACATATAAACTGCGCACTGGCCCAAAAGCTCTCAGCCATGAAGCGCAGCCTGACGATCAGGAACTTTGTACATTTTTTAGAGTGGGTTTCAGTGCTCCATCACCATGGTTGCCAGGAAACCTTGCAGTACCAGTATGGTATCAACATAATGTCAGGATAGATTTTTCCAACTGTTATGTACAACTACCTGAGTCCATAAACCTAATACCAGATACTCAAAAAATCTTACTTGTATGATGGAGGAACCATCATCTGGAGACTTGACTGTGGTTGTTTCTTTCTAGATGGTTTCAAGACCATAGATTTTGTTTTGGCATGATTGACTAACAGGCCATGTTCATCACAAACATTAAAAAACAATTTAAGTTGCTGTGTCAGACCATAGGGGTCAAGGAACCAAATAGTGCATCATCAACAAATAGCAAGAATGGGAATGATATGATATGATAGTTTATTTATATAACACATATACACAATGTGTTTCAAAGCGCTTCAAGGGAAGGGAGGGAACAAGGGAAAATACAATGGGCCTCATTATGACTCTGGCATTATGATTCCGGCGGTAAATAACGGCACGGCTGCAGCCAGAGTAATTTATTTTCTGGCGCCTGGTAATGGGGTACTACCAGGGCATTACAGCCCCAGCTGTCCTTTCGGCCAGGGACCGGAAAAAGAAAATCCCCATTTTGAGTCCCATTGGTCTCAATGGGAATGGTGAGGACGGATGCACCAGCACTGTGGTGGGCTGAACGGCACCCACAGAACTTGTAGTTTGCCGGTCCGGAAACAACGGTACTGGCAAACTTACCGGTACTGTTGTTTCCGGAGCGGCAAACTCGTAATGAGGCAATGATATTCTTACAAGCCATGAACAATAACAATGTCAAATTAACTATCGTACTCAGCCTGATGATATTTCAGATAGTGCAAGAGCTAAGACATAGATAAGATAGGGACGGGAAGAGTGAGAAGGCAATGGAAACAGACAGGTAACTACCATACTAGGCCTGACGACATTTCTGGTAGAGCCGGAGAAAAACAAAAGGTGAGGGAGAGGGGTGCAGAAAGGGAGGGGAGGAAAAAAACAAGCGACTATCCTACCAGGCCTGACAACATTTCAGAGAATGCTGGTGGGGGGGCAGTAAAGGCAGGGGGAGGAGACAGATGAGGTTGCTATCATACTAGGCCCAGGGACAATTCTGATAAAGTAAGTGCATAGAAGAAAGTAAGGGGAGGAGGGGAGGAGATAGGAACAGGTAGAAGGGAGAAGGAAGAGGAGGCGTGAACAGAGACTAAGCAGTCAAAAAGAGTGGAGAAGTAAGAGTGGAGAGCAAATACAATTGCAGAAGTCCGTAGTAACACATAATGTTGAAAGCCAGGATACAAGATGAAGATGGGAACAGCATGATTCAGGGCCACCATGAGTACAAGATGCCAAGGAAGTCCAGCATGAAAGTTGAGAAAGGGTGACACACAGTGAATCAATGAAGTCCATACAAGTCAAATCCAGCATTGGCCACAAGATGGTGATGGTGAAACCAGAATATATCACGACAGACTCCTGCAGAATTAGTCTGGGGGGGAGGAGCAGGGTAGAAGAATCAAGCAATACAGGCAACACCTGTGTGCAATAAGGTGGGACACAAGGGCACATCACAGGGTGACCAGAGGCAGTGGGGATGGCCTGTGGGGACAGAGGGTGTAAACACATGTTGGTGCATGCTTACCTGCTGTCTGAGCAGGGAGTCAGGCCCTGGGTCCTCCTGGTCCAAACAGGTCCAAACAGGAATTGCCCTTTTTTTCAAGAGACACCCTTGATCTAACAGTTAAGAGCAGGAAGGAAGAGGAAGGGCTAAGAAGGCGGGTGGTGCTTAGGCCAGGTGACCTGGATCCACTTGCACCTGCTCCCCAGCTGCAAAGGAAAAGAGGCTAGAGGGCTCCTTAAGAAGGGAAAATAGCAGCAAGCTGGAAGGCACCAGGTGGGCGGGGCTTGCTAAGTGGGGAAAAAGAGCTGCAGCCAGGAAGGCACTAGGTGGGCAGGGCTTAGGCCAGGTGTCCTTAATCCACTTGGACCTGCTTCCCAGCTTCAAGGGAAAAGAGGCTGGAGGGCCCCTTAAGTGGGGAAAAGAGCGGCAAGCAGGATGGGGTATTTATCTTCAGCCAAAGAAAGGACATCAGTGATGGTAGACAACACATTCTCTACCACACCATTAATGAAGAAGCAACAAAGAGAAGGAACCAGGATGCAACCCTCCTGCACAATTTTCTGTACCTCAAATGGGGCAGTTGTCTCCCCACTCAAGCCCCATCTTAAAATGGCTTCAGTTTGGGTATAAAGTGATAGAAGTGTATTGAACAAAAGCATGGGAATCCCCATCTTAAGCAACCTTTACCAAATGTTGGCCCTTGGAACTATGTCAAAAGCTCTTTCAAGGTTCATAAATATAGCACATAGATTTAGCCTTCAAGCCTGTACTGTAGAGCTAACCCAGCCTGGAACCCAGCTGCCAATGACTTATCCAGTTGTTTCCTCTCATCCTTGATTTGAGATGTTCTGATAAGGTTGATGCATATTGTTTTCCCCACAGATCCCAGTAGAGAAATCAGATGGCAATCTGATGGTACTTTACGCCCCCCTTTCTTGTAAAGAGGAATTATTTTAGCTTTCCTCCAGGTTTATGGTACAGTAGATGTAGTGGTAATAGCATTAAATAACTGTATGAGAAATGGGTCACATCTGAAAGGTTCTGATTTAAACAAGTCTACAGGTATTCTGTCTGGGTCAGGTGCTTTATAACTGTTTTATGCTTTTAAAGCAATGTGTACTTCTTGTACGGAAAAAAAACATGCTATTTCTAGCTTCCCTTTTTAGATGTTTAAAGTGGCCACATTGAATGGACAACGTACCCTGGTTCCGCGGTGTGCTTGTTATTCTTCCACAGATATTTTTCATCCCTGTGTTGTCATAATTACACTCCACTGGGTTTGTTCGGTTATTCTTTGTCTCAGTTTCTTCAAGCACTCCATATGGGTAGTCCCAATGCTTTCTCGTCTAAGTATGTCTTGCGAAGATGGGATCTTCTACTCCGCAGGAACATATATAAGTACAGGACATTACGGAGGTGGGTGTAGCGTAGGAGGATGAGGAAGGTTACGGTTGAGGAAAGTACTGCGTTCTGCCATAGTAATCGTCACTGGTCCCATGGAGGTTCCCCTTCCCATGATATCCTCCCGCTGAGTACCACGCCGAGGGGGGCTATCATGTACGTGGCCACACCTCCCTAGCCTCATGGGAAGGGGCTCTGCTATGGGAGCAGTGATAATACTCTTTGATTCATCAGAAGTGGAAGTAGATAGTTTTGAAATGTCTTTAAATCAAGACGAAGAAATCAGTAATGAAGTATTTGCAATATTGGAGAAAAATTCTCCAATATAAAGTGTTTGTTTATTTTTTGTTTTTGTTCTTTCTCTTCAGGCAGAGCCAGACTAATAAGGACTGCAGTTGAAGAGTTTGTTAGAGGCAGCTCTTTTTATCTATGTAACAAAGACTATGGCAATTTCAAAATATGATTTACTCCTTGAATCACAAAAGAATGGCCTGTGGAAACTGAATGATTATTTTCTTATTTTTATATAGAAAAGTTCCTGCACATCCTCAACAGGAAAGCACTGCAGCCAACTTGATTGTTGTAAAAAGCAGCAGAGCATCCCAGGCCTATGATTGGTTGGAACAGATATGGCACATACCTTAAGGCTGTGTGGCTGCGAAGTGAGAGCCTGTACAGTACAATACTATCCCCATACAGGGATTCAGATCATCAGGCACCAGAATGATGCCCGGCCTTGCTCTAAACACAGATGTCATATGGGCTAGGGTTGGACAAGTGGCCGATGCTTAATCGTAGCTGTTAGACCCACCAAAAGCAAGGGAAATATGTCACGTGTATAGGATAGGTGGAGAAGTGCAAGCAGGAGATTTAGCTCCGTTAATATAGTGCTCAAGATTGAATGATGTGCTGCTAGGAAGCATGATGTTCAAGTGTAACTAACTGAATGTCGCAAGAGATTTTCATTGTCATTAACGCAATAAAAAGCCAGTGAATTAGCATATGGGTGCGCCATTTGAATGCAGCTACACATAAATAAATTAACTCGGTCACCCTATCAATCAGAATACTGGACATTATCTTTGCATTCACAACATGAAGGCATTATTGGTGACTGAAGGTAGGTCAGAAGGTAGGGACAAATTAAGCTGCACATTTTCCATTATATAAGGGGGATAATTTTTGGAACTGGAAACATCTAATTATATAATAGAGGTGCTTGAGTATTATCCAACTAACTTGTTTAATGATACTTGTTAGTTTATGACAACTATGATTGACAAACATGATAACAGTTTGCTTATTGCTTATTACTTATTGATATGCTCCACTAGTTTAAGATAAGCCTGAACCATGGAGTTAAGAATTATATATCTGTAGTGAACAATGCAACATGTTTGTATCAGGCAATGCCTCAGACATGCTTGATAACGAATTATGATAGTTTCAGGAAGCCTTCCCTTTCCATCAGATGTGTCCTCAAGGCAATCCAAATGATCGGCAGTTCAGTACACAAAATTGCCTTTCACAAAGTTTAGTGATGCATATACTCCTCTGTTCTCTTCCATATGGCGTAAGCTTCTTCAAGAATTTGCAGCCAGTTGTAAGCTTACCGGCACCTCTGTTTCCAGACCGGCACACTATGGGTTTGCCTGCCATAGCCGCTGTGCCCGACATGGCTGATCCTGCCGGGCACAGCGGCCATGGTAGGCAAGCCGTCACGGAAGCACCGACACTGTAAACAACGGTGCCGGTGCTTCCATGGTCCCCATTCCCATAGAGTCCAACAGGACTCCATTCCCATAGAGTCCAACATTCCCATAGAGTCCAAAAGGACTCTATGGGAATGGGGATTTACAAATTGCTGGCGCCTGACTTCCTGGACCGCCGGGGTTGTAATCCCCCAGTGTTACTGGGAAATCAGGCACCAGTAATTATTTAGGGGTCCGGCGGCAACCTGTCGGTATTACTGGCAGGGTGACCGCCGGACCTGTAATGAGTCCCATTGTGTACTTGGCATAACATTGTTTGTGATACTCTATGTCATAACATCTTTTGAATTGATGCACCCACTCAACTTCAGTTTCAATGGGCTATTTTTACTCAACTGAGCAGCATCATACATTTTCTGACCTGCATCATTAGTGAAAATATTAGGTAAGGGATGCCTCATAGCATCAGGTCTAGTTCAAAAGAAGCAGGCATTTTTGGTAATTGCACACTAATACTTTGGGATTTTGTACAGGGAAGCTCCTTCCTGCTCACTGAACTCTCACCAGCATCGTCATGCCATGCCCGTTGTTTTTTGTATCTGGTCTATAGTCTATCTAAATTACCTTTGTGTGTGCACATCTTGTAAGAAGGCAGAGGTACCTTTGAATTACATGGATTTATTTCTTCTTCAGCTTTATTTTCAAAGTATGATATAAGGTCTTTATAATCCCCTTCTTCAAACTCATTTCAAATTTTTACAGCATCAAGTAGTTACTCAGTCGATTTTTAGTTGTGAACGGAAGCTTCCATTCATTGTTTTCATTTTATCCTTATACCGCAATGATGACGGTTGATCATTTTGTATCACACATTCCCTAACTTCGGTCAAACGGCTGTACCTGAAACAAATAGTAAAAATGGATCACTGAAAAAATTAAGAACTGAACCTATAACACTAGTGCTGTAATTGCTTATCTCTACAATAAATATGGACATTTGTAACACACTGTTCACTTCAGTGTAAATGTTGTTAGTAGAAGTTATTTATAATTGAGGCCTTAGAATTTAAAATCTGTCAATAAGTAACAGAGATGTTGAATAATGTGTGTACTTCATGTATCGCCAACTTGATGACATCAACACTTCTACATGCCACACACCACAGAATGATACAAGGGAAATAATTACTCTATAGCTGGATGCTTATGGCACAAATCCAGTCCCAGCTTTTCCTCACTAAAACATTTACAGCACATGTTTCTACATATGATCCTATACTATGCTGTATTATGCAGGATGTTAGGGTTGGCAGTGATGTCAGCGAATCTGGAGATGTACAGAGAGTGGGGATCATACATAAATGCGCGAATCTGCTTTTTGAGGATATTGACTTCATCAATTTGTAAATAGGAGAGACAACTAGCTGTACTAGGATGCCACTGGTGTTATTTCTCTAACGTGTTCTTAACTGATTTACATTTCTGTTCTACTTGCAACCTACAATAAACAAATTTCCTTTTGGACACAAGCACATAAAACGATTTCAGTGAACCAGTATGCATCAAGGTCACTTCTGTGTCCTCTTCAAAGTTACCTCTATCCATTTGTCATCATCAGCAACATAATACACTTTATCCATCATAATAATCTTCTTGTTTTGCCACCCTTTTCCCTACTCAAGTAGTCCTCCAGTCTCTTTTCCCTTGCAGTTGGTAAGCAGGTGCAAGTGGATCTATGTCACCTTACCTAAGTCCCACCAACCTTCATAGTCCTGCATCTTCTTTTCTTTTTTTAACTCTTAGATCAAGGGTGTATCTCACCTGGGCATCCGAATTGAAGGGCCGATGATAAAAACAGCAATTACTGTTTGGACCTGTTCGGAACGGGAGGACCCAGGACCAGAACACCTGCCCCTCCTCACATCAGGTAGGCTCCCTGAATATGTGTTTCATCCCTCTCACCAAACAGCCCATTCCTACCATCACTGCTCATCAACACCCTCGCCACTCATCAGTAACATCACAGAAAACTCATTGCAAGACACCTTTCCCAAGTCACCATATACCCCATCACCAATCCATCATACACAAAAATTGATGTTCGGCAATGTATGCTCAGCAATCAAGCATTCAGCTGACATCGCCGACCACATCACTACAGATGACTTGGGTGCCATCTTCATTACTGAGTCTTGGATGAAATCCACCTCCAACCCACATCCTAGATGTCCTCATCCTCAATGGCAAAATAATTCTACAATGTGACCAAACAAGATCAGTGTAGTACTCAACATCCTTCACAAGACATCATGGCCATGCACCCAACTGGAGTCTGCTACCATTAGTTTCTGCGTAAACCTTTCCTGCCACTTCCTACTCTCCCCAACGGACACAGTCACTTTTCATTTTATCTACAGACCACCCAACCCCAACACCTCCTTCATCGAAGACTTCACAGACTTGCTCATCACCATCTCTCTCACGCATGCCAATAATATCTTCCTTGGTGACTTCAACGTCCCTGGCAACCAAGCAACCAAGTCAATGAAGCAAGATCTCCACTGCCTACTCAACAAACTGAACCTCACACATCACATGAAAGAACCAACTCAAAGGAAAGGTAATATTCTCAGCTTCATCATCACTGCACTGCCCATCTTTCATTACAGCTCTCCTATTTTGCTAGACTAGTCGGACGATCTGGCAATCCCCTTTGAGATTAGTCAGAGCACACCTCTCAAGCAAAGCCCATTGCAAACTAAGCCATCAAGCCTTTAGATCTTTCAAAAACCTCCCAGTGGAGGCTCTCACAGAAGATCTCACCACACTCCACCTCACATGGACATATGTACATCTGTTGAACCAGGACTGTAACTCGCTTCTCCAAGAACCCAACACTACCCTCACAAACAACATCAACCATCATGCCCCAGTTTAACGTTGCACCCACAAGCCTAAACCTTCCACACCCTGGTACATTCAAGTACTCAACCTCAACAAATGAATCATCAGAAAAAAAGAAAAGAAGTGATGAATATCCTGCAGTGCATCTGACTTTGCCCTTCTCGCAGAGCTCTGTGCTACACAGTGCTGACTGATCAACACTGCCATGTCCAACTATCACCAAAACACCATAGCCAAGGCCAACAATGAAAGCAGAGCACACTTCAAAGCCATCAAACACTGCATCAACCCTCTGTCCTACCCACCCTTAGCACACGCCACCGCTATGAACTATTTATTTGTCGACAAGATCAGAATGATCCGCCACACATAGACACCAACACCACAACTTACAGTACACCACACATTCCATCTCACAAAACCACAACTACCTGGACAAGTTTAAAGACACTAACTATGGAAGACCTCACTGCCATCTTAGCATCCCTCAAGGCCACATTGTATTCAGATGACATCCTCCATGCCTCCATACTCAAGACCCTGCTGACTGAAGCACCCCTCCCTTACTTGACAATTATCAACAGCTCCCTAACTCAAGGCACCTTACCCTCTACCCTCAAGATCAGACAAATCCTACTGCTTCTTAGGAAACCAACATTGGACCATGACAATATCAGCATCTACTGCCCCATCCCATATCTTCCTTTCATAGATAAGATCCTTGATAAAGCAGTAGCCACACAACTCATCAAACACATTCAAGCCAATAAACTCCTTCAATACAACCAATTTGACTTCAGACCCAGATGCAGCACAGAAACGGCTACCATCAAGGTGATTGTCGATATCCTTAAAATCCTTGATGATGGCAATCCTTGCCACCTAGGTCTCCTTGAGGTGTCAGCAGCATTTGACACAGGCGATCTATATTTCTGCATGACACAGCGATCTGGTTCAAATCCTACCTTGCAAATCATCAACAATTTGAACAGATGGACTTTTCCAGATCGCTTACTCTACCCATCACTTGTAGAGTCCTGCAAGTAACCATCCTGTCCCCCATTATCTTCAATATTTACATGGAAATGCTTGGAACCCTTCTCGCTCCACACAACATCCACACTCACCAATAGTCACATGACACAAAGATCGAGTCCTCAATGTCCAGTGCTTACCCGAAGCTCAACCCCTCAATGACTAAATTCCTACTGCTGACCAACAACAATGAACACCCTGACATCCATATCTGGCTCTCTGATATGAACTTTGAGGGACACAGTAGACCACTAGATGCTCACTGACAATCTATATCGCTGCATGAACCAGCAAGATTGTTCTTAGCTGGTTCAAACCCTATCATCAAGAATTTGAACAAATGAGCTCTTCCAGATCACAAACTCTGCCCATCACTAGTGCAGCCTCACAAGTATCCATCCTGTCCCCCATTATTTTCAATATTTACATGGAACTGCGCAGAATCCTCCTCGCTCCACAGAACATCCACAGTAGATCTATATTGCTGCATGACACAGCAATCTGGTTCAAATCCTACCTTGTGAATCATCAACAATTTGAACAGATGGACTTTTCCAGATCACTTACTCTACTCCACACAACATCAACACTCACCAATATGCACATGACACAAAGATCCAGTCCTCAAAGTCCAGTGCTTACATGAAGCTCAACCCCTCAATGACTAAATTCCTACTGATGACCAACTACACTGAAAACCCTGACATCCAGTTCTGGCTCTCTGCCATGAACTTTGAGGGACACAGTAGACCACTAGATATTCACTGACAATCTATATCGCTGCATGACTCAGCAAGATTGTTCTTAGCTGGTTCAAATCCTACCTTGCGAATCATCAAGAATTTGAACAAATGAGCTCTTCCAGATCACAAACTCTACCCATCACTAGTGCAGCCTTGCAAGTATCCATCCTGTCCCCCATTATCTTCAATATTTACATGGAACCGCTCGGAATCCTCCTCGCTCCACAGAACATCCACATTCACCAATACGCAGAAGTCATACATATCTTCCTCAAAATATCCTCCATCAAAGACATCCGCAGGCTCAAGGCCTGCCTCACATTGATCCAGTCTTCAATGTCCAGTGCGTACCTGAAGCTTAACCCCTCAATGACAGAATTTGTACTGCTGACCAACAACACTTCTGACATCCAGACCTCGCTCTCTGCTATCAACCTCGAGGGATTCACACCTCAGCTGGCTGCCTGTGCCAAATCCATTGGGTTAAACATTGACAGGCACCTCATGTTTAAACAGCACATAGCAAGGAAGACACAAATGGCCTGGTACTAACTTTCTCCCGTGTGCAAAATCAAGAATTTCATCCCAGAAAACAACTTCAAATCCGCTGTTCAAGCCTTGGTCCTCTCCTACCTGTATGGTGCCAATGTGTTGTTTCCTGTACGATTGTAGAGCGATCTGTTGCTTCCCGAAGCTAGATCCATACTCAATAAATACCCTAATAGCATGAATACTTCCGTGATACCGCCTCTACATTCATGCAGAATGTGTAAAGAGGTTATTCACTTTGCATTGTTGTACTATGCAAGTCTTACCTGTAATTAAAAATGTATGATCAAAAGGCATAAGAAGACTCATAGGTTGCACGCATCACACTTGAATTAAAAGACCCACTGACACCCTGCACATGTTACTGGATATGACTGTGTCATGTTGTGTTGATTATGTAGCACAACCTGTCCTGTGAGTATTCAGAGGAATGGAGGAAAGCAACAGCAGCTAAAGATGTCCTGACCCTTATTGTATGACCGGAGCAGCCACGTTTTCAGCTTCTGTTTAATCTTGAGGTAGAAGGTTTATTTTTTAAATCTTATTTCATAAAAAGATTGCTGTGCTTTCGGTACAATAAAACACCACACATTTGTTGTAGGTTTCTTGACAATAGCTATGGTATTCCATAAAGAATCACAGCTGTCTTGTCGAGAAAAAAAGGCATAATGCTCTTTGATATTAGGTGGATCCTTCAAAATGGACATGAACACAGTATTGACCCTTTGAGTGACAGGACTTCACTTGTACCCAACGTAAAATAGGACGCACTAACTCTACCTGGCATACCATATGCACATTTAGTTCTCTCTCTGTCTCTGTCTCTCTCTCTCTCTCTCTCCTTTCTTTATCTCAACGCCTCATTCCGCTTCTCTCTCTCTCTCTCTCTCTCTCTCTCTCGATGTCTCTTTCCACTTCACTCTATGTCTCTCCCCTCTCTCTCTGTCATCGAAGGTTGTGTTGTCAAGTGCACCTATGCCAGACCATCCTATTCACTGTCGACGATGTGCATTCTTTAAACAAATGCAGATATCTTCAATGGGAGGGTGCCATTTTTTATGGTTAACAGAACGAGGGCAGCAGCAACAAACACATCTTCAGAGGTGGGAACAAGCCTGATATCTGTAGACATATATTGTCATTTTATGAGTTCGATGAACTTCCGCCATCTCAATAATCACACATGGTCTGTATTGTGAGGTGGTGGGAGAAATTGAAGAAGTGGAATCTCTCTGATCCACTATTAGCAATATTCATTTACTTGCACAAGGATACAGGTCTGCAGATAAGGCTGAACCGACAGGGTGGTTTAACAAAAGAATGTTCCACCTTCAGAGTACTTCGCCAGGGATGTGTGCTTGCGCCTTGCCTGTTTAACCTCTATCTGTTGGATATTCGGATTCTCTAGCAGACTCTTAATTTACTTCACTTAGAGTACAAAACACACCAATATACTGGCTAACCTATGACGCAATCCTTCTAGATTACACATAACTGGGCTTGCAACTACTCATTGATGCGAATAGCAAGTACACTATGGCCAATGACTTAGCAATTAATGACTACCATTATTCGCTTTGCTAGAAGCAAAAGGAAACTCTATAGCTACAACGGGAGAATTGGGTTTATCCCCCTCATACCAGTTGTACACCCAATTTACCTGTGGTTTAATTTGGATGCAACACCAACAAATAAAACTATTGTGATGGGGTTGATGGAAAAAGCAACTCTGTTAGCTGCACAAATTAAGAGAATTAATAATAGGCATTGTTGATTCTCACTGCTTCCCCCGATTTGTATAAGGAGAAAGTGATTCCAACTTTGCTCTACGTTCATGAGATGTGTCATTTCGCTAGGAGTATTGATGGGGAAACCACTGAAAGCAGTATTTGGAAAAAGCACTCAGCCTTCCTATTTGTGTCCCAATCGTTGCCATTAGGTTTGAATTGGGGTCAACATCAATGGCTTGCTCGTTGACCTGAATTCTTCTTACTTTTTGAAAAAAATATACTGAATTCAACCAGAAATTCCATTAATATAAATCTAAAGCTCCCTTTAAAAATGTTACCATCCTTGGTGAGACTATTCTGGGTGATACTGATCAAACATCAGAAATTCTAAGGAATAACCTAATGCAAACCAAAAGAGCTCTCTTTTGGAATGAGTGGGGTGATACCATTGAGAAGATGCATAATTATATATTATACAAAAGCTTCTCCATGATTGATAAGCCAATGGGAACATGACCTAGATACTTGAAAACATTTCAACATGCTTAAAGGAGGATGCAGTTCTTTCGTTTTAGACTAATGCGATACCCACAGGTGAAATTCAGTATATCCATTCTAAATATATTGAAACCCCCAGCTTTTGTGCCCTGTGTAAACAAAAGAAAGCTTTAGAGCAGTTATTAATTTCTTTTCTAACTCTTCAAAACTTAAGATTGTTACTGTTTGGCAGATTTATAGACAATGAGTTGTGGATTACAGCACAAGAGTTTTGGGGAAGGTTGTTAAGTAGAAATGAGACTTTATTGTCAATATCTGTGCTGTATTGTATTGTCATTTGTATAGCGTGATTTTACCATTATTATAGTCTCAATGTGCTGTTAGTGGGAATGTCGTCGGAGGACCGAAGTCCAAAGGGTTTAGATGTCACGGAGTACGATTAGGATGCTTGTGTTCATTTGGCCAGAAAAGGCTTAGCAGGGCTGGCCAGGCTACGGTAGAGAAGCAACCCATGTGGTCGGCATGTGGATGCGTGCTGAGAGGAGTAGGGGTGGAGTCAGTGCTAGAGACTAGCTATGTAGTCACCCAAATGTTGTCATAGTCCTTGGTGTATACGGATGTTTGTGGATAGTCATGCCTGCGGCCAGTGGAGTGGTGTATTATACGTTCTTGCTGCCATTGATGGCGTTTTGTTGTTAGGAAGCTTGCTCAGGTACTTGGCTTATTCTGTCGGTTCTTGCAGCTGGAATAAAAAGAGTTAGTAGCAGCGACAGTCCATGCTCCAACTTTTTGCCAAGGAGGGGCACGGGTTGAGTTTCATGATTCTTATAAGCGTGTTGAGAGGCAAGACTACCCAGATATTGAATGCTTACTGATCATATTAAGGAGGTACTTTTACCAAGGGCTGCCCATCATATGGTTCATATATGTGCAATACCTGCCCATCTCCCCCATTCCTTCTTGATCAGTGCTTAGCTGGTTCATGATTGCCCCACTGTGGTGTTGCACCAGGGACCCCACCTCGCCTGCTGGTTCGGGATATGGCCATGGCGCCCAACTTCCCAGCAAGTCATCCCAACCTGTATGATTGTGATGGTGGTGGCAGTGGATCTATCACATCACTGTGCTTCTACCTCTAATTTTGCGATTTGCCTGTTTTCTGTACATGCACGGTGCAGTTATTCATCACACTTGTTACATTACATGCATGAGTGCTGTAATTCGGCAAGTGGCTCTTAAGGGGAAGCATGGTCACGATAGGTATATGACAGTGTGTGTCTTCCGGCCACGCGGCAAACACAGCCGGCACCGTCAGGTGTTTGGAGGTCGGTGACACCATGAACGCGGCAAGCATTGCATGGGGAGACTGTTCATATACTCGGAATTTGGGGGTTTCTGGATAATGTAGTAAATAGCCTGGTTCTGAGGTCTTTTTTGAAGGAGGGGTAGCTTTCGGTGTGACGGATGTGCAGAGAAAGAGTGTTCCAGATGGTGTGTGCTAGGATAGAGAAAGCACAAGCCACAAACTCTAGTGCAGTGGTGCAGTAGAATAGTCAGGAGAAGAGCTGAGCCCAATTGTAGGTTTCTCGGGGGCTGGTAGTGGATGATGGTTTTCTGAAGGAACTTGTGTCCCATATTATGGAGGGCTTGATGTGTGATGCACATGGCTTTGAAGGTTGTTCTTGGGATAACTGAGAGACAGTGCAACATTCTGAGTGCAGGGGTGATGTGTTCTCTGGGTGAGAGGACAAGGAGCTGTCTGGCTGCTGCGTTTAATATGTTGAAGTTTTCTAATCTCGCAAGAAGGGACACTGAGATAGACGGAGTTGGCCGTGGTCCAGTGGGAGATGATAATGGCCAGTATTGCAGAGACTCTTTGAGGGTAAGAGATGTAAGGAAATATTTGTTTTTGGATGCATAGGTGGAAGTGACAGGTGCTGGATACGGAGTTGTAAAGGATTGACTATCCCCTCCCCCTCAAACTTAATGTAGTAGTGGAGATAGATCCACTGCCCCTCAAACCGCACGTAAATAACTTAGTGGGGTATTCAATGACTTTAAATGTTGTAGAAATCAGAATTGTAGTGCCTTACAGAGAAGTGCTTTAAAAAACTATCCATGTTTATGAGGTTAAACTGTCTCGAATGATAGAAGGTTTGTTAAGTAGTACATGCTTAGTATATTTTACTAAATAACTAGACTTGAATTGGACCAGGTATCAAAATATGACCAGAAATTGGGTGACCCACCATTTTGTGATAGGTCAGATAATTTGTAATGAGGGCAGCCAGTTTAGGTTTTGTGACAAGATCAGGCACTTCAACATGGATACTTACTTAATCAGACACAATGATTGCTTTATGCTAACTCACTCTGACCTCACTGGACAGTTTTTTTTTGTTTTTATAAAGAGTTAATGTAGAGGACAAAGGTGGGGGTAAGGTGCGGGTAAAACTGGTCTAGACCAGGTTTCAGAGGCTAATAGGCAGGTGAATCACAAGTAAGAAGAGGAACAGCACATTGATCATGCCATAGTAGTCAACGAATCACAGATAGGAAAGGGTTGTCTTTGTGATCAAACCATTACCTCAACTCTCTAGATGTGTATATAAGGATGGGTGAGATTAGTAATTTTGGCAGAGTGAAGAGATGTTCCTGATGATGTGTCCTGTGTATTGCCTGTTGGAAGAAATAAAACCTGATGACTTCTTGAAACCTGCCTGAGTGTCCAGCTTGCTCCTTTGTCTCTTCCTGATCCCAAGAAATGCCAATGCAAGGAGGGTGCAGTGGTTGGACCATCAAGAACATTTGGCGAGCCAAAGCCAGGAGGCTTAATTTCTTCAAGCCCAAAGAATCTGATAATATCCTGAAAATATAGATAAGCTGTGCTATGGGGGTCTGGGAGAGGGGATAGGTGGGGGCAAACTGCAGAGGCTCACACCCCAGTAAGAGAAGGGATCTCCCAGACCCTAGCAGGATGGCAGAGGGCATTGGCACTAGGCCAGTGAAGGGGACTGTTTTATTTTTGGCAATTTTCCAAGAGAAATTATTTCAGAGTCCTTTTTTGGAAATCTTCCCAAAAAAGTTTTTAAATTGAATAATTATTCGGGGGTCTTCAAAAAATAAAAAATCTTTAATTCATTATTTCAAAATTCATTCTCGCGAGATGCACTTTAGGAAAAACATTTTTTTTAACTTTTCAGGAAAAAACTAAACTCACTCAAGTTTCTGAGTTAATGTTTGCACAGCTTTCACAAAAAAGGTTATCACCTACAGGGGATGCCCCATAGGATCCATTTGGGGGTAAAAATCAATGCTTTTTTTTTAGGGTCTAATGGGAAAATGGGATAAATGTAGCTTAAAGAAATTAGTAGTGTATATATATATATTGAGCAATTGACTTGAGAGAGGCCAAGCAGATGAATTGGTGAATAGTGAGTGTGGCGGGCAATAAGTGTCATGAGAGAGGCCACACAATAGAATTCACCCTGACGTGCATTTTAAAGAATGTACCAGAAAAAGTTTGAACCCATAGTCCCATAGCGGAACACTAGGAGACGGATCGGATGAAAGACGGTTCCAAAGGGGTAACTTACACTTCATTTGAAGTATTTTTAGAGGGCAAGACGAGTCTTAGAGAGAAGATCGTAAAAAATGTATGTAACCGGTTGAATTGGTCTATTTGTTTTATGTGATTGTGTTATGTATTCATGTATTGAAGTCTATGTCACATGTGTGCACTGTACATTTTGTTTATGATTTAGGAGTAATAAATGCATTTTTTGTTGAATTAGAAAAAATTGGCATCAAGCCAGGAATTAAAAGTGATCAATTATGAAAATAAGTGAGATAAAACTATGCTATGTATCAAAGTAAAGAGGTTTGCGTTGTTTTATGTTGATAAATACAATACTTGGTCAAATAAATAAAGAAGCAGTTGAGAAAATGCTCCACTTAAAACTTTCATAAAAACCAAAAATCAGTACCTACGGAGTTAATTCCTGTATTTACTCAAACTAGAAACACCAATTTATGTAATGAACCCCAAACAGCGAAAAAAAAGTGTCCATTTTGGTGGAAACAAGCAGCTGAAAAGATAAGGCTGCAAATGGAGATTTAAAAAAAAATGAATGATGAATGAAAGTGCCTAGGCACCTAAAATAGCTCTGCGCTAGAGAAATGCCAGCAGACAGAAGGTTAAATCCCTTATATTAATGAAGTTAACATCTTCAAAGACCTGAGAAATGTTCTATGATATAAAACGGCACTGAATTTCTTGTAAAACTGAGACCCCAGATAAGATTGAGGTTTCCCCTTTCTAAACGGCTTGGCTACAGAACACGTAGCTGTAATCATGCCGGATGCTCCAGTGTAGAGCAAAGGAGATTTACTGTTGAAACTACATAGCTTGACAGTTGGCTAAGATAAGGCACGCACTAAAGCTAGCTACACAGTTAAAATGAGATGAGCTATGTTCACAGTGTACAGTCTTTGGATTGGAATATTTTGTGTGCTCAGCAGTGAGGCAGAAACAGATGTCAGGAAGGTTTTTTGCTTAAAGACAGAGCTAGCTAACTTTTTAAATTGACTGAGATGTTGAAGAAAGTGATATGTTAAAATTGAAGAACTGAAGAGTTTGGCTTATTTTATGTTGTTGGAGCACTTTTAGAAGAGTGTTTCCATTATGCTACAAACGAGCTGATAATGGATACATTTTTGATAAATGCATTATGAGCAATAATTTATAGGCTATTTGGTGTTATGTATCGCAGGTGATTTGAAATGACATGGGTTTTTTATATGTGCCTTGATTGGGAAAAGTGTATTTCAATAGCGTGAAGTGTGAAAGCATGCACATGAGAAGGTATGCATAAAGTTGCACTAACATGAGAAAAATGACATGCACACACATCTGAAATCACACACTAGTGAGTACACAAAATGTTTTTTTATTTTTCAGTTAAATTGGAAATTGACATAGAAAATAGTTAGGCCCTTTTTAAAGAAAATAAAAAACAAAAGGGGCTGAGATCTGTGTATTTATATTTAGAAATATTGAGATTCTTGCAGTGCTCAAGCTAGAATGAAAAACAGCAATTGTGTTTCACTGTGGTCATAGGCACAGGCTGTTTCAAAACACAAGGGAGTGGTATTGAGATAACAGGACAGGAATGCAGCAATACGGCATGATGGAGCGGCCTTGAGGAAAACTCTGCCAAAAATAAAAATTGGCTCATGATAAGGAGAGTCAAGAATGCGGCATTCACGCATACTGACAAAATGATTAAGCATGCTTTTGTACATAACACCTTGCGAAGGCCAGAGTTGATTAAACAGTGAAAATATTTAAGAAGTAATGGGAAGAGTTACAAATCACATACAAGTGGGTGCACAACTGGTAGGCTTTTGAATCAATAGCTTGCACCAATGCAGATTGAAAATGTGAAAGGGTTGTTCTGCCTTAAGCATGCAGGCCAGGACAGAGCAACCTTCGGTTGAGAAAAGGATCAAATGACAATGTTGCCTTGAAGGGTGTTTTTCAGTGTATAAAAAAGGAGATGGTTAGGTTTAGATGCATTTCTATCTCGGGCATCAGAATCACTGGCTCAGTTAGAGCAACTTAAATGGCAACCTCATGTTGAGTGTTGGCAAGTTGCCACCTCGTGTGAGCAAAATTGAAATCATTGCCAGGTAGAAGGCAGTGCAGAGCCACTGCCCTCACTATGGACAGACAGACAATGAGAAATGAGAATGAGTTTGGGGCTTCACAGTTTCCCTTGCTAGAGAAAGGGCAAGCCAGATCACAGTATGTACCTTGACCCCAGATGGGTAAGGCTAATTTAAGGTACAAATTCCAGAGTTTTGACTTCTAGCACTGAGAAGTGAACACATGTATAATAAATCAAATAAACAAGTGTCAGAAAGAGGCACATTAGCTACAAAAGTCGGTAAAGTCTTCTAGCCCTTATTCTTGGAGACAAAGCCAATGAGAGTTGGTCAAAGGTAGGACATTTTAGCATTATCGCTCATGATGGAGCGCTGTTGAAACAATAGTAGGGCGGCAGTCTGGAAAGCGCTTATAGTGCTGTATCCAGACACGACAGATGGGAGAGTGATCAAAATGCCAAAGGCTGTCAGAGCTCATGCTGGCGCAGCTTGAGGAATTAGTGGACTTGGAAGCAAGGCCATGGTTAGAGATGCAGCTGACCATTGTGCATTAGTGCAGACTCTTCTAAGAAAAGAATTGCAAGACAATGATGCTAGGAAAATGGAAAAGCTAAATCAGTTCAGAAAATTTGTTGAAACACACCATTGAATGGGCAATGTGAATAGTGCCGACAGATCAGGTTCACGGTAGGCTGCATGTATGCCGCGGGTGAAGAACCAAAGGCTGGTTGATCAAGGCTATAATGGATTTTCTCCGCAAGTTTTTCAGAACAATCAGGGAAGTGTTCAGAGTAACCAAGGTGGGTTTCTAAGCACGCAGGAGAATAGTCAAATCATACAGGAGGGGCAAATTATGAGTCCTACTGTAAATTGGATATGAGGTATATTAGAACATTTTGCATGCATATGAAGAAGCCAAGGATTTGTGCAGAATGGAGAATTCTTGAGAGAGGGGACAACACGCCCCCTAGTGTACAGCTCACAAATCAAGGAGGGGATTTGATGAATGAGAGAAGGAATACTGAGTAGACTCTGGTTCAAGGATGCTCAAACTATACTGAGGAAATGTCCTTTTTGCCCTATGCAAATGGAACTGATGTAATAAATATGCACATACAGAGACTCATATTAGGGTGGGCCTCGTACTCACTATAGGGCGGTTTTTGACCCAGTAATAAGCGGTCACTTCCCTTGTGACTAAAGATGACAGCTGTTGAGTATGCCATTATGAGGGCTGATAGTACGGTGATAAGATGATTTTGTGACATAAAGTATTGAACATGTTTTTCTGTTTAGGAAAATCTGAGGGTATGTTGGCGTCTCCAAGGGCTACTGCCTATGAGGGGGTTGTGTTAAAACTGGCGATTAAATAGTCAGACATAGAAAAGAGAATGCTGCCATGGGTGCAGCGGAAAGCACTAGCCGAAATTGAGCAAGTTCATGGTTGTTTGTATTTTGAAACATTTTATGATGAACCCTCGAGGGTAAAGGAAGAGATAGTGGCAGTGGGGGAGATTCTTTTATTTTGTGGGTTCTTTCAAAATCAATTAGGGTAATAGACTTAGAGATACAGGTGCCGCTGGGGTAAGGTGCACGACTAATGGAGATGTTTGAGGTACTGACAAAATGCATGCCTACCGTCTTGCTTTTTGCCACAGGCTGCTGAATTAGTGGCACTGATTGTCATGCCAGGGAAATCTTGTAGACCCGGAAGTAATGGTGTACAGTGACCTCGCCCATACACGCAAAACTAGCACGTTGGAAAAGGAAGAAAGACCACCTAGTGGATGGCACTCCTGTGCAGCACTCAGTGTTATTGAATTGACCCGTGGGAGCGAGCTCTACAACTCCCAGTAATCATTATAGTAAGGTAATAGGATAGCTACACTGTCTTGAGTATGTAAATAAAAAAAGAACCACGCTGCAATGAGTGCAAGGAATGGTTTGGTTTGAAGGAAGAAGAACATGTTGCATTTTGTAAGTAAAGTGTACCATATGCAAAATTAATTTACTGCAGAGGCCAAGTACAAATAAGCCCACATGCAGATTTGGCAATATGCAAACATGGAATAAATAGAGACACGCAGGGTTGAACCTGTTTGGTTTTAAAAGGGAGAAACAATTTCACAAAGACAAGAGCATCCACAGTAGGACAGCCTCACAGGAATGACTTGATGCTTTCAGAATTGTTAGTGGCACTAGGTTTTAAGGGTGCCAAGAATTAATATGGCAAGGAGAGAACCATTTTTGGTCTAGTGGTAGACATTGGGACTGTATGTCTATTGAACAAGGACAGGAAGGTTGTGAATACAAATTAGCAGGCTGAGGATGTTTTTTGAAGACCATAAATGTGGTTTTGTTTAGTGAGAAATTAGCAGTCTCTGGAGGAGAGTGTGTATGACAATTATTTTTTTTTGTATATGCGTTACAGGCACCTGCCAGTGGTTGAGGAAAGGATTGGATGACAAAGCCTAAGCATGATGATGTTGTTTAGGTTTTCAAAGAAAAGTGTGTTTTGTTTTGTTTTTTTCTGATAAATGCACCATTTGAATATGGGTGTATCCATGGAGGCATGAACAAAGCAGAAGGCCGATGAGATTGTTCTGACAAAGATTAAAGGGTTTTTATTGATGTAATAAAAGAGCAGTATTATAGATAGCTGTGTGACCTAGTGGAAAGGTGGTGAGAGTATATGATGAATTGTGTCTCAGACCACAGATATTTATGAACAAAGAAGGGAGACAGATGACCTCCATGAAATTAGAGACAGCCGTAGAGTAAATGTTTTTGAATATACATGACAATAATGTAGCAGCACCCAGTTTAAATAGAAGAAGATTGGAAAGAGTGTCAAGAACGTTAGGTAGGCTTTGGGCCTTTTTGGCATAGGTCCAGAAAAATGAATAAGGAGAAGATAAAAATGCATAATCTATTCTAAATAGTATAAAAGTAAGGAGTACAGTATGAAAAATTGAAGGCATTTGGATGAAAAAAGAAAATTCTGTAAATAAATGTATAAATAAAAAAAAATGAATTAAACAGAAAAATGAATGAAGAAATTATTGGATGAATGAATGAATAGATAGATAGGAGAGTAATCAGGCAGCATAAAATGGGTAAAAAAAAATCAAAAAAATTAAAATAAATAGTAGCAATTAGGGTTCCAAGCCGACATTGAAACAAATTTGCAGAGCAATAAAAAAGCACCAGGAAGTAATTGAGATCCAGAAAAGGGGTATTGTTGACCAAAATTAGGGTTAACCAGACAACGAATATTTTGAATAGAGCCAGTTCAAGGAGAAATACAAGGTTAAGTAAAATTACCATTTTTAAGTGTGTATAACGATTTTGGTGTATGTTATAGATGGAAATCGTGGATCTTGCGTCAACGTAGGAGGAATGTCTGCATGGCCTTAAATAGGATTAAAAAAAAAGAGGTAAGACTGGTTCACACTATAAGGGTTTGGACACACTATTGATCATTATTAAGAGTAAGAGAACCCAGGTGAGTAACAGAAAAAGGAGGCAGATAGAGACACAGTGTCGTCAAGTGTGTAGCCATTTTTCCCAAGATAGGTGCAATCAGTTGTGAAGAGAGTAACAATAGATGAAAGCATGGCCACTTCAGACAAACACAGGAAATAGAAGTCAAATGGAAGGTGGGTAATTATTGTTGTATTTATGATGCCAAAGGGGCTCGAGTGTATACATTTTTTTTAGAATATGCAAACAATGTTGTATTATGATAAAAATTAAGACACTTAAGAATTGGTGCCATAGACCAGAGAAAACAAGGGTAGACTAGATTGAGCGTAGTGGGGTAAAGAGGGGTAAAGAGGGGATGATGTGCAATGAAACGTTTAGTTTGTCTCAACAGGATGAAAGCAAAAGCACAGAAGGAAAAGACCATGGTCCAATACAATTGGTAGAGAAAGATGGAGAAGCAAAGGCATGAAGCATTCACATCAAAGCTGAATGAAACATGTTCACTAAAGCAGTAAAAACACGTTCCGCTTAGCAGACGAAGACTGTTCAACTGAGCAGACAAAAAGGCTAAATATAGGCCTAAACGTTGTATAGGTCCAATAAACAAGTTTGTTCTTATGTACACTTAAATGTCAGAGAGAGATTATAAGCTAAATGGGCTGAAAGTAGTGAGACATTATCATACATAAAAACATTTTGTTAGCAGCAAGGAGAAAAAGTTTGGGTTAGAAAGTAGCTTGACCCCCTTACCAATCTCCGAATGACTTTTGTCTCTATTTCAATTTTCTACAGACAACAGAGATCGCTACCAGCAATGTTCTCCTCTGCTTCGGATGTGCCTAGAAGTCATGAAAAGAAGAAGATGCCCTTCTTTTAATGTCTTTTTCAAAGTGTTTATTTGTTGTTTGTTATTTTTGTCTCCTTGGACTGAAAGTGTCGACCTTAGGAGGAAATTTGTCCCCAAAGGACAAATAATGTGTATAAACAGAAAGCCCAGATGACATAAGGGCAGAGAAAAATGAGGAGATAGGCAAATGTATTAATTGCCCAAAAATACATGTTTATTGTAAAGAAATCAAGTTCCAGCAGGCTGACCTAACAGTAAAACAATTTTAAAGAAGGGAGAGAACTAATAGCTTTGATACACAAAGAACAGAAATGGTTCATAGCTTTGTCTAGGAGGCAGGGATGACCAGAAAATGTTTTAACATAGTTTCTCTAAGAGGCAGGGATGTTCAGAAAATGTCTAAATGTCATTTTTCTAGGAGGCAGGGACATTCAAAAAATAAGATAAATTAAGTTTGTTTGGAAGGCAGGTGAAGTTTGCCAGAATACGCAAACATGGTTTTTAAGGGGATGGGTTGATAGTAAATAAACTGGTAATAGGGACATAAATAATAATTTACCATTTATCTAGCACTACAAACCCTCATGTTTCTGAGCACTGCTTATTATTACCCGTGATGAGTGGTGCTCATTTATTGACCTCGGAAGGATGAAAGGCTGAGTTTGGCCCTGCCAGGATTCAAAGCTGTGTCAGCAGACTCTGCACAGATATCAAAGCAAGCGCTCTACTCGCTGTGCTATCGGACTGGCTATACATACTTATTTTACAAAGGAAACTCATTCAGTTTTATATTACAGATGGACAACGTGGGACCTGTATGCCTCAGAAGATTGATATCGAACCACAAGAAGACAGATGAGTCACTAAGGAACACAATTAAACACCCTCTTCGAGTAATCATTCGTGTGAAATATTTCTGCAAAATAATGCCCCATCCTTGTGTTCCCTTGATAAAATGCCCCCTCTTTTGGACTTATTTAAACAATGGATATGAGTGTGCTGTGGAAAAAAGAGACACTGAAAAAACAAAAAGAACTGGCCTGTGAATAAAAGGGCCTCAGGACTGGCTGCAAAGCAGCTAAAAAAAGTGGGACAAAATCGACAGGAGACGGAAGGTCCGCGGATGCCGAACCGAGATGAGTTGGGTGGAAAAACGTGCGAGTTGAAGATGGATTGATGAAAAGAAACATATAAGTTGAACTCTGAAAATATGCATGAGGAAGACAATGGGAGTGAGGAAAAGATGTTGTGGGTGGAGTTCCAGAAAGGATGTGGAAAATGAGCCACGTAATGAACAAACTGTGGGAAACTAATGGGCTAATGGGTTACCTCAAAGCTTGACAACAAATTTGAGTCTCACATGGCTGTAAAATTATCTGAGGCATATAGTTAGTTTAAAGTAAAATTGCGGAATGGAGGTACGGCTCAAATAAAATAAAATAAAAGTAGTTTTAGGGACACATGCATGTTTAGACTAGGAGTGTATAATGTGTTAGTACTGACGTTGTAGAAATGTGTTAGGATACCTCTTAGATTGAAGCAAATTGTTTATAAAAAAAGGTGATGATTTCAGAGATGTGTCGTACATTGAAAATTGAGGAGGGTGGATATGGGTGTAGTTTTAAGTATTGAGTAGATGACTAAATACTATACAAGAGGGGGGAGTGTAAAGGAATGACTATCCCCTCCTCCTCAAACTAAATGTAGTGGCAATAGACACACTCCCCCTTAAAACCGAACATAGATAACTTAGTGGGGTGATCAATGACTTTAAATGTTGTAGAAATTAGAGTTGTAGTGCCTTACAGACAAGTGCATAAAATAACTATCCATGTTTATGAGGTTAAAATGTCTTGAATGATAGAAGGTTTGTTAAGTAGTGCATGCTTAGTATATTTTACTAAAAAACTGGACTTGAATTGGACCAAGTATCAAAATATGGCCAGAAATAGGATGATCCACCATTTTGTGATAGGTCAGGCATTTTGTAATGAGGACAGTCATTTTAGGTTTTGTGACAAGGTCAGGCACTTCAACATGGATACTTACTTAAGTAGATAAAATGGTTGCTTTATGCTAGCTCACTCTGCTCTAACCTCACTGGATAGTTTTTTAAATTTTTATAAAGAGTTCATGTAGAGGACAAAGGTGGGGGTAAGGAGTGGGTAAAACCGGTCTAGACTAGGTTTCAGAGGCAGAAAGGCAGACAAATCACAAGTAAGAAGAGGAACAGCACATTGATCATGTCATAGAAGTCAAAGAATCAAAGATAGGAAAGGGGTTGTCTTTGTGACCACACCATCACCTCACCTCTCTAGATGTGTATATAAGGATGGGTGAGCCTAGTAATTCTGGCAGAGCCCAGAGATGTTCCTGATGATGTGTCTTGTGTATTGGCTGTTGGAAGAAATAAAACCTGATGACTTCTTGAAACCTGCTTGCTCCAGTGTCTCTTCCTGATCCCAAGAAATGCCAAGGCCCAGGGGGTGGGGTGGTTGGACCATCAAGAAAAGAGTTGATGTGCTTGGATAGGGATAGGTCTGTGTCCATGGTACATCCAAGATTTTTATATCATATTCATTTAATCGAGATTAGATGTTATGTTAATGGATACTTGTACCGCTCACTATCATGACTGGAGTGGTCGCCTGGCTCTCTGGTGGATCTGAAAGTCAAGGGGGGGTAGGTGAGGGCGTGTTACTAAGATAAAGTTTGGAGAAGAGCAGGGGAGTTGTGATGTACTGTTAGCAACTTCAGTTTGGTTAATATTGTTTGGTGAGCTTCTTGGTGTGGTATTCGGTCCGAGTCCATCGTGTGCTGTTGTGTGAGGGTCTATGTGGTGTGTTTGTTGTTGCAGTGTGGTGAAGTGCATGTGTGTTTCTGCAGTTTAGGAGGTGTGGTTGTATGGTGTGAGACATGTGTGAAGAGGGTTGAGGTTTTTAGAAGTTTTTCAACGGTTGGTTAGTAGCATTGTTGTCCCGAGAAATGCAAACTCCTATTTTGTTTTCTTTTGGGATTTGGACAAGGTTGTCTTCCTTTCAGTGATCTAGTATCAGCATAATAAGGCTCTCTCTCATCTTTCTGTCATTATGTTAAGTTAGCTAGTCTTTGCATTTCTATCTTCGTTTTTGGCCAGTTTGTGGTTGGTGCAAGCTAGTCGTCTTGGATCAATCTACTTGTGACCTATGCCCGTACCCAATGCCCTGTCTGAGTGGGTAGATTGGTAGTTTTTACTTTTGTGTTAGGGTTTTTGCTATTGTTCTCTCCTGATAGGGTTGTCGCTTGTGGTCGGTTCCACCTTGCATTGTCTCTCTTGTTTTCCCTTAGTCAGTTCTAGGTGTTGTCTGTGCCGTCATGGACTCTGTCAGCCTATTCTTTTGTATTTCCTGTTTGATTGTTTCAGTTGTTTTGCTCTGGTTCTGAGGTGTTGGAGAGCCAGGTTTTTAGTAGATTCCTATATTTTAGGTGGACTTTGGTATTTATTATTCGTTTCGGGAGGTTGTTCCGTTTTTTTGCTACCAGGTGGCAGAAAGAGGAGCCCCAATAGTTTTTTCCTGGTGTATGGTTTTGTTTCCAAGCAGATTTCATTGCCTGATCTGAGGAGTCTCATTGGCTTGTAGACTGTTATTTTCGTTTGTAGGAACTCTGCTTCCTGTCCATTGATTGCCCTGTGTGTTATGCACATTGTTTTGAACATGTTACGTTGTTTGATTGGAAGCCAATGTAAAACTTTTAGTGTTGGAGTGATGTGATCTCTTCTAGATAGTTTGAGAAGGAGTCTAGCTGCTGCATTTTGGATGTGTTGTAATTTCTTCAGTTCCGGCATCCCGAGGTAGAGGCTGTTTGCGTAGTCGATTCTTGACACAACGAGGGCGACGATTGTCAGTGTTTTGTGGGTGAACGACAGGAAAGGTAGGATTCTTTTTGTTGAGTGAAGGAGGCAGAAGCATTTCTTAATTATCACGTTTACTTGTGGTTCTAAGGTTAGTGCGTTGTTCATTAGGACCCCCAGGTTTTTGACTACCTTTGATGGTGTTGGCGCGGTTCCCAATTCTATCGGACAGGGTATGTAGGTGTTGTTGTCTTGGTTCTTTGGATATAATCATGATTTACGACTTTCCTGGGTTGATTTTAGGTTGTTGGCATTCATCCTGTCATCGAGTTTGTTTAGACACTCTCCTAGAGTTCAGTGGTCTGCTTGTGTATATTTGATTTTGTAGATGACTTGAGTGTCAACTTTGTAGTTGTAGCACGTAAGGTTGTGTTTTATTGTTGTATTGTAGATGGTGAAGATGTTTTAACAATGTTAATATTAGGTATTATTTTTGCAATTGATTTTTTTATGAATTGTTTTAAGATAGCACCAAGCACTTTACCAATAGTTACGGTTTGGAAATCTATAGTAATTGCTCTGTGTGTACCTTTCAAGAATGCCATTAGGCTATGATATTTGTAAAGTTTTAACCTTCCTGATCATGGATTATTAGAGGACATTTTAACTTTGTATTTTTCATGTTCATACCGTTGTGATTATAGAATATTCTGCACCATGATAAATAAACAAAACCTAAAGGGAAAATGGAGATGTTGAGATGTGGGTTCATAAGGAATTGTTAGGCAATATTATATATTCTCTTGAATTTGAATGCTTTAATTACATTGATTTGTACATTTATAATGTGTAAGGTTTACTTTGATTAACCAATATTCAAGTAAAAAAAAGAAAGAGGAAGGTGACAAATAGCACCAGTGATGGCTCTTGCCTAGTTTGCATGAGAACAAGGAGCATTTGGGAACAGAAAAATAACCACAGATGGTTCTATATGACAAATATGTCTGTGATTAAAGGGCTGTATGCTTGAATCACTCGGTGCATAATGTACACTCAATATGGTGCTGATTTCACTGTTCAACACACTCACCCTAATATTAAAGTATTTGTATCCTTGAACCATATATACTCATTTGGACAGCCTTAGTCTTTGTATGAGAGATAAAATGGCAGTGACATTTGACACTCCATTCAGGTCTGAGGGCTGTTAGTCTTTTCATTTCTGGGATACTGTTTCATCTCCAATATGAGGAGACCCTTACTGAATGCTAGAAGAGGAGGAGCTGGACCTCTGGGTAAAGATGCTTTTGTACATGCGAAATCCACAAACATCCTTAGACCATTAGATATATGTATATGAATATAATATATATGCAATGGCCACCTAATATGTTTGAGGTAAGTTGAAATCTGTTACAAATCTCTACAATAACTTACATATCACTGTCCCAGTCGATGCACCCTAGCACCACAGCCACACATGGTTTCCTTATGGTTACAAAGGCCTCTAGCACTCAGGACAGATCGTGTAGAAACAGACCTGCATGTACAGCCCAGTTACGTTGTCAGTCTAGAAAAATGGATATCTCTCATATGTGACCGCAAACGTACTTTGATGGCTGTGGGCCAACCGTCTCATGCACGATATGACAGAATATAGGTTTCCGAGTTTGCATTGAACGGCCAATTTGTTGTAACAAGAATCGCCATTTTGTTTTCTAATCATTGCTCATTGCTTTCTGTTCTTATTGCTTCGCAGTACATTTTTTGCTTACACTGCTCGACTGTAAAATATTGTTGTCTGCACGTGAAAGGACAAGGCCGCAGGGCCGCGAGGATAACAAGAGTTTGTTGAAACACAACGTAGGCAGCGCCAGGAAGAATGCCCAGCTCCCTCCCAAATGTAGCCTTGAAGCAGAGCTGCAGGTCATTTAATCATTTCTCAGCTGCCAGCCAGTCTCGTTATATGGTAGAATATGTTAGAATAAAGCAGCTAAAGGCTTGAATTATGCTCTTCTTACGGCCCCCCTTTGCTGAGCCCTGTTAGAGTGTGTCGTCTCCCAGGGCACGAATAGCACCTCATAGATAGCAAGGTCTGGAATGCAACTCTTCCCCCGTATGTAGCTCGCTTCCAAGAACAGAAGCGCTGTGTTCTGTTCAACAACTGAAAGATGCCTCCGCACTCACAAATTGCAAATTGTTACTAGAATAGATATTTGAAGGTGTCATAGTCGTCGAAAGTGTCCATCATCACACCAAGTTCAAAGAAACCCAATAAAGGGGGGTGTTAAACATGTCATAGCTGATTGTTTGATATGCATTTTGTATATATGTAACTGATGTACGTAATTCACTCTCTTGTGTCCCTCAAGGTCTAGAGATACACGTCGCGGGGCGTGAGACCGAGTTGGCCAACTGAGACTTTTGCTTTGCAATAAACCCTAGCTTTGGGAATACAACCTTGTGTCTGGCGTATCTATCGTGTGTGGTGACTTGCCTTGTTTCCATAGACGTAAGGGACCCCAAGGGGCCCCTTTCAAGATGGCGCCCAAATAGGGACCCTCTCCGACTTGTTCCATCGCATATGTTGTAATTGAGTAAGGCGGAGAACGGCGAGGACAGGACGATCGAGCCGGGATCAAGAGGTGTTCGGGGCACCCTGTAGAAGTGATGAGAGACTCCTTTGCAGATCTGCACACATCTGATCCCTGATCGACGTGCCTGGCTAGAGAACAAGGAGGCGAGGGTCCCGAAACGAGGCGGAAGCCAAGAAACGCAGACACAATGTCATTGGGTGTGTCAGTATACAGACGACTTGTGTCCAAGAGGACAAATTGATTTATCAGGTGAGTCATTCCCCGATTCAAAGTAATCCTGATATTGGTTGAGAGTTGACTTTGCAAAATCAAACGCCCTAGGTAAGGTTGATTAACCAGGGGGAAGGTTGAAACATGCCTGGGGTATTGTCCACCCTAGCGGGGCTTTTCCGCTGTGGTAGACAATCTTTGGAAGAAGGCCAAATTGCACCACCTGGGGGAACGCCGGCGTATGAGATGTATGTGAAGTATGGTGTGGGTGCGATAATATTCTGTGGGACTTGGCATAGGCAAGCCAGAAAGCAACAAGACCATCAGTGGCCGATTAATGGTAGTTTTGAGATAATGAGAATAGATAACTTGGAAAGGGTATTGATAAGAAAGAAAGCGCGTCATGCAGCATTTGATATCGTTAAAGACTGGAGAAGGGAAGCAATTCTCCAATTTAGAAGTAGAGCGAAGCATGCACGCAGGCATATATCGAAAGGTGAAGTAGCGGAAGAAAAGGAAGAGGAGGAGTGGACGGAGAGTCTAAGGAGGTCAGGTAGATGTGACCAGTTGAATATAGAAAAAGTATACCCACAACGAGAATTACATATAGCAGATGAATTGATAGAAGACATATTGACCCATACAAAACAAGGCCCAAGATCAGAAGTGAGGCCAACCATGTCAGTAACAATTGCCCAAACCCCGCCCATAGCCCAAACTCTCCCTCCTGTAGCTCAAGCCCTCCCAGAGCCACAGACAGTGCACGTAACACTTCCTATTAGCCAACCAGGCCCACAACAGACACTCCATGTTCCCATTGTCCCACCCGCACCTCCCGCCTTAGACGCAGACTCAGTACCATCCGTTCCTCCCGGGGTTGAAGTTGCAACCACGGGGGCGAGAGGCGGGACTGAACAACGTGGATGCACGAGGGTAACTCGCAGTGCGATCAGCAAAGAAAGGAAGGTGGAATTGCAGCAACAGGCAGAGATGTATATAGACGTGAATGATGGGACGGCAGCATTGGCTTCGATGTATGACTTCCGAAGAAGCAACGAAAGACAGGTAGTGTTGGAATGCATGGGTGAATATTTGGTGGAGAAATGGAAACAGTTAATTAGGAAATTACCACCGCAGCGATTGTTAGATTTGAATGCATTAGCACACTCTAGCGAGAGGGATGAAGAAGTGAGAGAACATGTATATGGACTTTTTGAACTTAAAGATGAATTAATAATGATTATGCCGAAATGTTTACTACACGTCGGTACAGGAGTAGGGATATCTGGAGACATCGGAAGGGAATGCAGGGGTCACATAATGGACGGCAGCAGTTACCATCGCCGGGGCAGAAGGAAATGGTGGACAAATTATTGTTGTTAAAACCGATGGGGGCAGACTTGAAAGCATGCCTACTGAAAATGCAGGTACTACTGCAGCAAGTAGTAGGACACAATAGAGGGAGAGGGAACGCACAAGGGAGGAGCAATTCAAAAATGCCTGGGGGAACAGTGCGACCAAATCAGTGTGCGTATTGTAAAGAGGAAGGACACTGGCGAGCGCAATGTCCGCATCTGCAGAATAGAAATGGGTCTGGTCAGAGGAGACAGCATCGAGGACACCAAGGAGCGAATGGACCAAATAGGAATAGTATGCAGCAGCACCACAATAATGGAGGTAATCAAAACCAAGCCCAAAACCAAAGTGCCCCTAACCAGAGTCAGGGACAGCAAAACCAACAGTATGGAAATCAGAGTGGGGGAAACAGAGGGAAGAGTGGGAACGTTTTTGATACACAACCAAACACGTATTACAGTAACAGTAATGATTACACATCGGACGATGTGTTATTTCCCCAATAGGACAGCCCAGGACCGGGGTCGGAACCAGTGTCTATTCCCGTGAATCAGAGAGGACCCTACGTAGAAATGAGAGTCAGGAATGAAGAGCACCGCTTTCTTGTAGATACAGGAGCGCAAAAGTGTTCAATAGACCACCACTTGGTTCCGGATATACCACTGTCAGGGCAAAAGTATGTTTCCGTAGGGTTCGCAGGTACACTCGTCATAAACCCAGTGTCCCAACCAGTCCCAGTTACTACTATAGGACCATTCACTGAACACTGTCCTTTCCTTTTAACAGAAAATTGTGGGGAGAACCTGTTGGGATTAAATTTGTTGAACAAATTAGGTTCCGTGATACATTGCATGGCAGACGGGATGTTCCTAACGATTTGGCCACAAGATGCCCCTGTGTCAGAATTCATGTCTGAAACTTTACCAGGAGAACTAAGTAAAGTGCCAACCTGTATATGGGCAATGCATGACAACGATGTAGTGCCAGTAAAGATAATTTTGAAAGAAGATGTTACCCTAGCGCGAATTCCCCAATACAGAATTTCGGCTGAAGGTGAGAAAGGATTGAAGAGTATTGTTACAGATTTGGTGAAATTAGGGGTAATTGAAGAAATTACAGGCAATACATGCAACAGCCCGATTCTTCCCGTTTATAAAAAAGGAGGCAATGAAGTACCATACCGTTTTATAATTGATTTGCGCTCGCTAAACAAAGTAGTAGATCCACAATTTTCTTTAGTGCCAGATGTCACTACAATATTGACAATGATACCTGTTTCAGTAGAATATTTTAGTGTAGTTGATCTAAAAAAATGCGTTCTTCAGAATTCCAGTGGACAAGGACAGCAGATATTTGTTCGCGTTCACATTAGGAGGACAATCATTTACATTCACGCAGATTCCGCAAGGTTACACGGAAAGTCAGAGTATTTACAGTAGAGCATTGAAAGAGCAGCTAGACATGCTAGAATTACCAGTGGGTTGTGTACTCTTGCAATACATAGACATCTATTGTTAGCTGCTGACACAGAGGAGATTTGTAAAGAAAGCACTGTATTACTACTGTCACACCTAGCGGCACATGGCCATAAAGCTAGTTTGAAGAAATTTCAATATAATCGAAAGAAGGTGGCCTATTTGGGCTACCTACTTTAGAAAGAAGGGAGAAGGCTAACGCCAGAACGCATAGAAAGTATTTCTTGTATGCCTATTCCAAAGGCACATAAAGGAGTCAGAGCCATAATAGGCATGGCTTCATATTGCCGACAATGGATTGGTAATTTTGCGTTAATTGTGAAACCAATGGTGAATTTGACTAGAAAGGATGCGGTTATGCCCTTACAGTGGAATGAGGAATGTCAGAAAGCATTTGATCAATTGAAAATTGCATTATGTTCGGCTCCAGTTTTGGGAACGCCGAATTATGAGAAAGTTTTTAGACTGTTTGTGTGTGAAAGTGAAGGATGTGCATTGGCGGTTTTGACACAGGAACAAGGTGGAAGAAATAGGCCATGCGGCTATTTTTCTTCTGCGCTGGACCCTGTAGCGCACGCACTACCAAGATGTTTGCGATCTGTCGCAGCAGCTGCTGCGTCAGTGAAACAAACGGAAGGGATGGTATTGGGGCATACTTTACTTCTGATGGTGCCACATGCCATAGACGTTCTATTAAATAGAACACAGACGTAACCCCTCACCTCTGCTAGATTGACAAGATATGAGATTATCTTGTTTGCACCCCATATCCAAATTATGAGGTGTAGCGCTTTGAATCCTGCAGAATTAATGCCACTACCCATAAAAGAAATTGGGGAGAATGAATCACCCCCATGATTGCTTAATGGTCACTGAGGAAGAAACCAAGGGGACAGTTGATTTAAGTGATACCCCACAGAAAGAGCCAGATGGAGAGTTATTTTGTGACGGCTCTTGTTTTAAATTACCTGATGGCACGGCAACTGCCGCATATGCTATCACTACCCTAGAGAGCGTTGTAGAAAGCAAAAGAATCCCCTACAACTCGGCACAAGCCTCAGAGATAATAGCTTTGACCAGAGCCTGCGAGATTTCTGAAAATTTGAATGTGAATATATATACTGATAGTCAGTATGCTTTTGGGGTGGTTCATAACTTTGGTCGACTCTGGGCTGAGAGAGGGTTTTTGACATCACATGGTGCCAGAATTCAACATGGCCCGTTCATTGTACGATTGCTGTCTGCACTCACGCTTCCAAAATGCTTAGCAATAGTGAAATGCGAGGCACACAAAAAGGTAACATGCAAAGTAGGATAGGGAAACGCGTTTGCAGACAGAATTGCGAAACAAACTGCCACTGATTTAAAAACCAAAATGATGACGGTTCAGACTGAGGAAGTACCCTGTATGATAGAAAATGGAGTTGCCACTGTCAAAGAAATGCAGGCCGAAGCTACGGCCGATGAAATACAAGGGTGGGCAGTGGGCTCTGCTGAGTTAGATCTGGAGGGTTGTTGGGTGGACAAGGGAACCAGAAACTGGATGTTGCCAAATTCGTATGTGACTGCAATGGTCACAATGGCCCACAGCGAAAAAAGATAATACAGCACCTATCTACAGTATGGCAGAATGTAAACATAAAGAAGAATGCAGAGAGGCTGGTGCAGAACTGTATCACGTGTTTACAACACAATGGCCCTCATTACAACTCAGGCGTTAAGGGTTAACGCCACCGTTAACCCTTAACGCCTGATTCCCACCTTAACGCCTGCTTTTTGCAGGCGTTAAGTTCCATGGTGCTAAGGCACCTTGGTGCTAATTACGGCACCGTAATTTACGGTGCCGTAATTAGCGCCTTCCCCACTCCCATTATGCCCTATGGGGCAAAAATGGGAATGGGGAAGGGAAAATGGGAAATGGGGATTTACCGCCCCACTCACCTTGTAATGGGGCGGTAAATCCGCCATCCACCATGGTGTAAACGTAGTTTACACCATGGTGGTAAAGTTGGTGCACTTAGCACCTCAGTTGTAATGAGGGCCAATGTAGGAAAGGGAACAGTGACTCCAATAGGCAGTTTTGGCCCGCCCTCTATGACTTTTGATGTGATCCATTTTGATTTCATAGAGATGGAGAGATGCCAAAATTTGAAATATGTCTTAGTGGTGATCTGTGCATTCAGTAAGTGGGTGGAGGCATATCCCTTAAAAGACTGCACAGCAATGAGCACGGCAAAAGTAATGCTTAAAGAATATTTTTCCCATTTTGGCTTGCCCCGTGTCTTATGGTCAGATAATGGCCCGCATTTTGTGGGTGCAGTGGTGTTACAGATATGTGCGGGTCTTCAGATTGATAAGAGATTCCATAGTTCAAGGCACCTGAGTTCGGCTGGTCTTGTGGAGAGGCACAATGGGATTCTCAAGTCAAAAATCAGCAAAATATGTGCAGGAAGCAAGTTGAGTTGGGTGGATGCATTACCAATAGCGCTATTATGCATGCGTACGTCTGTACAGGCTAAAACTGGGCTCTCCCCGTACAAAATCATAATGGGGAGGCCGGCAAATGTTTGGTGCGCACCTCAGCCAAAACGATTCAGAGAGGTAGAACATCCTGTGCTTAGTACTTATTGTGACCTTTTAATGCAGAAATTGCGTTTGATTCATCAGCAGGTGCAGGAGGCATTACCAGTGAGATACACCGGTCTGGGGCACGCGCTGGAGCCAGGAGACTGGGTGCTGCTTAAAATTTTTGAAAGAAAGTCATCGTTAGCACCCAGGTGGCACGGCCCCTATCAAGTACTCTTGGCAACGCAGACGGCGATACGGGTGGATGGACGGAAGTCGTGGATCCATGCCACCCATGCCAAAAAGATTCCAACTTCACTGAAAGACTTGCCTGACCCAGACGACCAGAAAGAGACAGCGGTCCCAGAAACGGAAGAAACTGTTGCCAGTAAGCCGCCACCAAATCTGCCCAAACGAGAAGTGAAACTCGAAACAAAGCCTGAGACGACTGCCAAAAAGGGGGAAGGGCAAAGAGTGCCCCAACATTGCCCAGCAGAATCTACATCACTGTTGGCCGACACGAAATCTGCCTTGCAAATACCAGCAGAAACTAAACGTGTACCCCTTTGGCGCCCACCAGCACTTGTTAGCACGCCAAAGACCGAATCTGCATCACTGGCGTGGCGCACACCAGCACCTGCAGTAGCGCCACAGGCTGACTTTGAGCCTGAATCTGGAAGTGCACCGGCACTGTTCACGGATCACACAATACCAGGAGTGAGGCGATACAATTTGCGGCCTCGAAAGACAAAGAGATCCACAGTTCTTTGGCGTTTTATATCAACCTCTGGTTCTGCTCATGGACGGAGAAGGAACTAGAGGTGTAGAGGAGAGAAGCGTGCAAGTCGGACAATTCAAGACTCGCGGCTCCTCGGTGAGATCATAAAAAAATACATGTGTCCTGAACCAGAGTGAACAAGCTGGGCGCACATGGTACTAAGGCAATAAGATAACTGATCAAAAGTCCTCTGAGCAGTATGAGAAAGGACAAGTGATCTTGCCTAAAAATAAATAAGCAAATCCAGGCTATAAAGGACTGGCAGAACTGAACTGTGACTATTCCGTTGAACTTATTGACATCAGAGCAAGTGCAACGAAGAGAGAAATCCATGACGAACTGTAATAAGGAAGAAGAAGGACGATGAGAAACATGTCGGGACCGGTTCTAGCCTCCTTCTGCACCACTACTGACAATGAGTCAATTATAAAGACTGTAAGCTTAAGAAAAACGCATGGTAAAAAGAATTGTATGCTGGTACTGACAATAATTATGTGCTTTATGAGTGTGGTAGCACCAATAACGACAGCCCTAGTATTATGGTATATGGAATCGATACACCCATTGTAAATGTTTTTACCAATAGTTAATATATCCACTACTGAAAGCCCGATTCAGGTGATTACTTATACCCTGCCCCCAATGGAAGAAAGACACAGGGAAGGGTTTTGGAACAACACGTTGTTATTAATTATGAATATGACACATGCAATTCTGAAGAAAACAAATTGCTGGGTATGTGCCCATTTACCGCAGCAGGCTGTGAAAGGAATAGGTTGGTATGTACAGCCATTACCATTAAGTTCTGCATGTAGTGCATCTTTAAGTGCAATGTTCTATGGGAAATTAAATGAGAGTAGTACGGGTCAATTAGACAGAACCAACATGAATGAGTTTGAGGAAATAATAATGAAGCCTGTGGGTTGTTCCATACTCCATAAAACACAAATAATGGCCACAGAGCCTATGAGGAAAAGTACGCGAAAGATAACACGACAAAATAGACGAGATAGATTGTCCCCACCAGATAAAACATCTGTGATGACGTTTCGTGTAAGAACAGACGGGGACAAAGATGCAATTCCCCCTTCTTACAAAGTGAATTATATCCCAAGAACTGTTCCTTTTTGTCTAAAAAAGAAAGGCTCATTTTTAGTCGGAACATATACTGGATGCATGAATACAGTGGTATTGAAATGGGAAATAGAACCAGTATATGTGGGAGATCCAGTTTATTTTATATGTGGAGAGAAAGCATATCCTTGGTTGCCCAGAAACTGGGGAGGTACATGTTAACTAGGTCTACTGTTCCCAGGAGTGTTCCTCTTATAAACAGTAGCCATGGCCAGACTATCCAGATCTAGAGGCAAAAGGAGTAGCGAAGGTGTTTTGATAGCAACTGACGTAGCAACATCATTCATTCCATTCTTGGGGCAGATAGTGAACTCCTATAATATAAAGCAGCTGTCCAGAATACTAAAAGATACCATAAACACAACAACAGATATACTATTTAACATGACGTTGGAAGAAAGAGGAATCAGGTTAATGACGCTGCAAAATAGAATGGCTCTCGATGTGATCCTGGTTGATCGTAGGGGAATTTGCAAAATAGTGGGATCAGCGTGTTGTGTATATGTAGATGACTAATCCCCTACAATCTTTGAAGCAATAAAGAAAATGCATGTCCTAAGTTCCGAACTCCCTACTGGAGAAGGAGGCTGGGGAATAGGGTCTTGGTTTTGGGGAATACTGCGTTCGTGGGGATGGAAGTTGATTTCGATATTAGTAGTGGTGTTTGGAATATTCATAACGTGCTGTTGGTGCATACATTGCCTACCAATAGTTTGCGCTGAGGTAACTGAGGGATGTACTAAGGGATGTATGCATATGATGACAAAAAGAAAAAAAACTCATGGTCAGGCTGACCAAGACACAAATGAGATGAAAACAGTAAAATAATTGATGGCTATAGATATTAATGAAGATGATGATGCTTATGATAGCATGCAAAATTCAGACATAAGTACTTTTTTTATCGTCATTAGAGGAGGATACAATCAATGGATGAGACGTTTGGCATATGGCCAAAGGAGGCTTTGTCATTCTAGAAAAATGGATACCTCTCATATGTGACCGCAAACGTACTTTGATGGCCGTGGGCCAACCGTCTCATGCATGATATGACAGAATATAGGTTTCCAAGTTTGCCAATGAACGGCCATTTTGATGTAACAAGAATCGCCATTTTGTTTTCTAACCATTGCTCATTGCTTTCTGTTCTTATTTCTTCGCAGTACATTTTCTGCTTACACTGCTCGACTGTAAAACATTGTTGTCTGCACGTGAAAGGACAAGGCCGCAGGGCCGCGAGGATAACAAGAGTTTGTTGAAACATAATGTAGGCAGCGCCAGGAAGAATGCCCGGCTCCCTCCCGAATGTAGCCTTGAAGCAGAGCTGCAGGGCATTTAATCATTTCACACCTGCCAGCCAGTCTCGTTATATGGTAGAATATGTTAGAATAAAGCAGCTAAAGGCTTGAATTATGCTCTTGTTATGGCCCCCCTTTGCTGAGCCCTGTTAGAGCGTGTCGGCTCCCAGGACACGAATAGCACCTCATAGATAGCAAGGTCTGGAATGCAACTCTTCCACCGTATGTAGCTCGCTTCCAAGAACAGAAGCGCTGTGTTCTGTTCAACAACTGAAAGATGCCTCCGCACTCACAAATTGCGAATTGTTACTAGAATAGATATTTGAAGGTGTCATCGTTGTCGAAAGTGTCCATCATCACACCAAGTTCAAAGAAACCCAATAAAGGGGGGTGTTAAACATGTCATAGCTGATTGTTTGATATGCATTTTGTATATATGTAACTGATGTACGTAATTCACTCTCTTGCGTCCCTCGAGGTCTAGAGATACACGTCGCGGGGCGTGAGACCGAGTTGGCCAACTGAGACTTTTGCTTTGCAATAAACCCTAGCTTTGGGAAAACAACCTTGTGCCTGGCGTATCTATCGTGTGTGGTGACTCGCCTTGTTTCCATAGACGTAAGGGACCCCCAGGGGCCCCTTTCAACGTCTGATCTGCATGGACCAACACAACAGCATTTGCCTTCTCACACCACTAACCTAAGCTCCCACACTTTTTTCAGATCCATCAGAGCACCTGGAGACCATGCAAATGACAATGGTGTACAGTTTAACTCACATTAACATAACATAGCCAAACATAGTTTGAAGAGTAAGCATCTATAACTATAATTACACATCTACATAGTATTGGTGGGAATGATTTGGTTTGTACATTTAAAAGGAGAAATTGGTTCAATTGTATTAAACTATTTTACAATTTCTAGTATCTGTATATCAACCCTGCCAATAAAGTGTTCTGACATTGGTTGGCAGTAAGGTGAAAATATGTCAAGAATAGGAAAGGGTGTGCTAAATTGAACAGTTTTGAAGGGATATGCATGGCATTGTGGGCAGTGTTTATTGTTGTTCCAACTAGACCAAATGGCAGTGATGGAAATTAAAGAATATCTGGCAACATAGAGTCACACTGGAGAGATTGTGTTTGCCCTGCACTATAAAAGGGAGGAGCACTTTAGTTAATGGTCTGCATCGAGCAGACTTATTGTTTGTACATGATTTGGTCCCCTGATTGACTGAGGAATGAGACACAGGCATCACTCTGCAGGAGAATAATGGTAGTGGTCTGCTGCTAGGGGGTAATGCTGAGTTCACCAAGAGTGTAGCGAAGACGGAGCTGAAGATCAGAATGACGTAAGCCGCATTGTGGTAGAATCTGGTAGGGGGCAAGAGTGTCCTGTATTTTTGAATATAGCGAGACTTATGTGTAGAGTGCTGTTTGGACTGTCTACCTCTTTTGAGGCCTACCACGTGCATGCATTGCATGTTCCTTGCTTGACTCTGGTACTGCAACGGACGCTACCAAGAGAGTGATGGTGATACCTTCTTGGGAGTTAGATGTGAAATTGGAATGAATGGACCTGGAGGGTCAGGGCATTTCGACGGATTGGACTTTGGACAAAGACTGGCTCCATAAATTAATACAGGACCAGAGGTTGGAAATGACTCATAGTTAATCATCATGCAAATTAAAGAAAGGATTGTATCAGTCTTTATCAATAGGACATGGCACTGCTTCCTAGTGCTCATTTTCTGCACTGAGGGGCTTGCTATGTATGAAGCTGCCATGAGAAAACATAATTGGAACCTTGGAACTGTTTACTAGGTAGCAGATGTAGAAGACATTAATCTTGAAGTAGAGTGTTTGATAGGGCTAGATTCTTGTGAGGAACAGAAGTATACAGATAGGAGTTCATTTTGCTCAGGTTGTAATTTGGCGGTGGGGAGCCATTACGTTAGCAGTGCAATGTAAACAGCTCCCCGCCACCAACTTTTGGTCATTTGCACAGTGGAGTGCAAACGTGCAGGGCAAAAGGCTGTGTGAAAGCATGTACGCCGCCTTTTGTCCTGCACTTTTTCATTCCGCTGTGCAAATTGAGTAAAGGCTGCCTGACATATACTCATGGCAAGCAGGGTTTACAATGGATCCCTATGGGGTCTGCCTGCTTTTTGCTGGCACATAAAGCCGGCGGATGCCAAAGGGATATAAAACATTTGCACCAGCATGAAAATCCATGCCGGCGCAAATGGTGGTGGAGAGGAAGGGAGGCGGCGGAAAAACAAGTTGCATTTCACTGGTCCTCTCCTCCATACAAATCATTGAAAATCAGGGGTGACATAAAAAAAAGAGTAAAAGCCTGACACATGGCTTTTGTTAATTTTTCTTACGTTACGGCTCATTGAAAATGTGCCCCATGGTGCACAAGCCAGAGCCAAGGAAGTGAGAAGAGCAAAATAAAATGTTTTGTAGCTAAATCCACTGTCAAGCACAGCAGAATGTTTGCACCCTACAGATGAAAAGACACGGCTGAGTTACAGTTGACTGCAGTGTGTTGTGCTGTGCTGGTGTCCTGCTCCTAAAACAGTCTTTCTTCACTGTTTATTTGGAAGAGGAGGGGTTAAAAGCCCCAACAAAGCACAGAGCGCAGCGTAGTGAGTGAGTTGAGGTGACTGCAGTTGACGGCAGGTGGCGGTTGACATCTTTTGGGAGCTTTGCTTCTCATAGACTGTGTGGATATGGTGGAGCCAACGGGAGATACGTTGCAGGGAAGAACACAGCTTCAGATGAGATCTAAACATGAGACTGTACACCTCCATTGTGATGAAGCCCCCGATGAGGTGCCCGTCCCCCTTACAACTGTGCTGACTAGCCCTTCCCGACATACGCCGCTTGTTGTAAATCTCCCTCATCGGGGACTACTATCAAATCACATCTCTGGGCTTTGACCTTTCGGCAAACAACATCAATTCTTGACATTACTGATGAGGAAATGATCAGCGGTGGGATCAGCCTCCTGCTCCTCTGTCTGGACTTAACCCAACACCTTGTTCGAGAACTCTGTCTCATACCTCTCCCAACGGGCGGGTCGGGATTGACATAAATGGGAGAGTGATTCCCCCCTTGGATCTCGAGAGCCTAGAAGGCCACAAGGAGACACTAACTGGGTGGGAAGGTATGACTGTTGGATTCCATCAACCTGGGGAGGCTAGTTTGGTGGTGGGCATGGATAGGGATTTCCCATTAGCCACAGAGTCAATCCGGCCTCGAGGAACAATGTAGCATTTAACAGCTCAATGCATACTGTGGAGGGAGCACCGGGCACTCAGAGGGTCCTGTCCAGTTCTTTGTTGACCTTGCGGCTATCTCAGGATATTGCACTTATTTAGGCCTCCCTGAATAACAAGGCCAACTGGAAAACCATAAATCATCCTGCACAAATGGCTGAACTTTTAAAAGAACTTCCCCCGCCAATTTCTTTGGGTACATTTCACCAACTGACTGCTGTGCGGCAGCAACACCGGAAATTGCTTGCCCAGGAAGAAATCAACAAAAGCAATGCCACCCCGATAGAAAAAAACGTAGGAGGGTCCCATGAGGACAACTCACCAGCCGTGGATGCTGAGTTATATGTCCCTTCTGACAACAGGCAGGCCCACCCTGTTTCTGCTATTCTGCAAGATTCTACATCTGACTCCAGGGGTTCTTCATTGAATGATTCTGCATTTTCTCCAGTCATTCACTCCCAAAGGTCACAATTTGATAAGTCATCAATGCAGCAAATGGAAGCAATTATTATGTCTGCTTTATCCATTTCACTTGTTCCTTTATCAAGTTGTACAGAGCTATGAATGAGTACTTTACCCGCCATGGTCCATTCCAAACTGATTTTCAGGGAAGCATCAACTTCAAAAGTTCAATCAAGGCTTGATTATGACGCCGAACAATCAAACAAGTGGCAAAGTAGATTAAGTGACATGCCCAGAACAGTTTTATGAGACTGCTATGATGCAAGTGATTTTGGATTCACAAAAATGGGTTAGATCCAGTGTCGACACTCGGGAGAGGCAATGATTGAAGTGTTATTGTGACTGGGCTGCCCCCTTGCAGAAACTTCCATTGGCTAACAGCAATGATCAGAGGTTTACCTGTCACCTATCTGAAAATCCTCTTTCAGGCACCAAACAAGTCTTGTTACACCAACAACTGGCCAAAGTAGATAAATCCGTGTAGCGGGGACCTATGGAGAGGAATTCCATAACCATGGCTGACCTCTCAGTATAGGTGCTGGATCCCATCATGGCCTTTCAATTTGACCCTGTGAATCTTGAAACACGGTCCTGTGCCCTGACTGCAGCAATTTCCACCTCTTCACCTGGTAGTTCTGATGTACAGGAAACCAACTATCCAATTTTTGAAAAAAAGCGGAAACCAAATAGATCAGGCACATTAATTCAGTTGAAAAAATCCAAGCACATACCACAACGTAATAAGGTTAAATCCAACTCTTCTAGAGTGTTCATACACAACCTGAAAACCCTGCAGTCTACAGACACCAACCAACGAGGCATGGGGAGGGAGAGACAAAAAAGCGATATCTAGCCTACGCATGTGCATAAAAGACCCTTGTGGTGACTTGGCTGCCTCTAGAAGTGAAGAGGTGTCCCACGACATAGCAGATCCGGTTAACAGCGACTCAGTCTCTATTATGGATCTCTCTACATATTCAATTGAATCATATGATGAGACATTTAATCGGAAACAACATAAACTAGATGATCAAACACAGGAAGAGCTGATCAAACCTTCATCACCAGTTTTGCGGTCTGCATTAAAACCGAAAGTGCCCAATTCGGCTCGTCCAGACAGGGGGAGCTTTATAACCTTGGCAGATCGCTGGCACTGGATGCAATTGAATCAGGTCCCTGGCAAGCTCCCGGTTTGTTTTACATCTAATGCTCACAAGCTTCCTGCTTTTATTCTGCCTAATGTCGGTAAGCCTTGTTAGATGAAAGCGCCCCGATGTAGGAAAGGAAAAAAGACGAGGCTTCTGTGCTTTCTTTAGAGTGTTTAACTTTGGTAAATGATGGCCTCATATTAAGCAGAGCGAATGTGATGATTCTTCTACATCACATCCTGGCGCTACATTCTATATCGTCATGGGATATCAGTGTTCTGGAGTTCGTTGAAGAGGCAAGATCAGATCGAGTGAGACTGCATGTGAGATCTGAAGCGATCAGAAAAATGATATGGGCAGCTGTGCCTGAGTTCTGGTCTCTTAATTTTGATGTTACTCAAGAACAGCCTCAAGAGACCCCGGGCCCTGATATAATGGACAAGAGAAAGACCGATCTGGCAAGCCTAATGAGATCGGTTACGCTCTGCTAAGGTCCCGAAAACCCGAGAGGATCATGGTGGGATTTCCAACTCCAACCATCAGCAAAACAGTTTTTTTTCAAATAAACCCGACCAGCCTCTGAAAATTACCTTTTCCAGGAAAGTTAAGGATTCAAGAACTGTTGAATGTGAGAATTCCCTTTCTGATGCCGCATCTCAGGATGAAGATCGGTCCTGGATCTGTACTGCCTTGGGTCCGTCTAAGGATTACTAGCGCATAAGGAGTCAGGAAAATAGCCAATTTTGTGGGGGATTTTGGAACACTAGGGGATTTGTCCACCTGATGAACTATGATATGATGGAGCGGTCTCAATTCGACATGCTTTTGCTCCAAGAAACCTGGTTTTGTGAGGCCCCCCTTTGCAAAAGTTATATCTCTTTCTTGAATCCAGCTGTGAAGGGTGTTAAGGGGGGGACCCTTTTCAGAGTTGTTCATCTTAATTAAACAAACCTCTTCCATTAAAATCCTGAGACACAGGATTCCTATTCCCTGGTTCCAAGTATTTATAGTAAAGGGGTTTGCTGGCTGGCCGGATAGCTTCCCTGCTAACGGTTTTTATCAACTTTTACTGGAAGTATGACAAAGTAGGAAGTGATGCATTTATTGAGGTTGTCATGCAGATGATTGATGAAGCAAGGTTGGAGTGGTAAAACCCGTCCATCATTGTGGTTGGGGAATTAGACATTAGATGTGTTCCTCTAGATTGTTGCCATACACAGGGGGAAAGCCAAACCCCCCGAAGTAAATTGAGAGCAAAAGCTTGGCTTCAACTCATACAAAGCAGGGACTTACTCATGTTAAATAGGAATATCAAAGGGGACATACCCGCTGGGTTCACTTGGGGCTGTGGCCCGGTAAAGGTGATCTTAGATTATTGCTTTGTGTGTCGTAACATCTATCATGAGCTGGAATACCTGGTTATAATAGCAATGGAGAGCAGTGATCATTCCCTGCTCAGAATTGTCTGAACAGGCCCCGCTAGATGTGGTGGTGTTGATCAAGTGCCACCGATTGAGGTTCCCCAGGGGCCAAATCGAATTCACCTTCTTAGACAGGACATTCTAGAAGTCACCACCCTGTTGCAATCAAGAATGGATGTGAATGTTGGTGTCCCAAACTAATCGCCATTATTGGCTAAATACGAGCAGGCGTTGGCGTCTGGGCCTAAACCTGACTACATTCAGAAGCACAAGTTTAATAACAGATTGGTGATCGAACGCAAAAGATAAAGGGCTGACCTGAAGGCCATAACAAAATCTGCCACTGATTAGTCAAGCGCTTACCAAAAAAAAGCGCCAACAACAATATAAAAATTGGTTGAGAAGATTTAGAGCTGAATGTTTGCAGGAGGATGGAGCAAATATGTTGGAAAATCTGAATTAAAAAAAAACTCCAGACTTACTTGGGAGTGGATTATGATTTTTTTTTTTATTGTACATTTTTTAGTTTGATCATATAAACATTTATTACAATCTTTCTCTTATCTCAGTTCATCTAAAATCTACTTGACACTGTTTTCTTCCTCCTTTTTGTTTTCATTTTGCAGTTTTTAAAAAAAAAATGAAAAAAGCTTCCTTACAATTTCAACATAATTACATATGGATTTGATCAATCAAAATCTTATCCAAGTAGTTGACTATTTCACAAGTCAACTGCACATTTTTCCCTCCGAGAATAGTAAACCACCAATCTTCCATGTTCAAGTTTCCTGGGGCATATTTTCCCAAGTAAAATGTTCTTTGAGTTTTCAGTTCCACACATTCAATTGTTAGGTGTTTACTCGACTCTACTTCAGCATTGCAATATCTACATTGATTATCATCCATGTCTCTAAAATGTATCATATGGAGTATCTCCTTATTCCTCAAGGCATTCAGCCGCAGTTTCAAGAACCTGTCTCGATGGTATCTCGAGAGAAATTGTTTTAAATAAGAAGTGGGCGAATCTAGACTATTCGCTACCCGGCCCAAGTAAACCGCTGAGGCTAAATTGTTATATCGTTCTTGGTTCAATATCCATTGCCATTGTTTCATTTTGTTCTTTGCAATTTGTGGATGTCCTAGCAGTGTGTCCATTTTTATGTCAGCACAGACCAGTGTAGCTTTAAGTTTTGCTTCCCATACTTTTAACAGAATATTCTGTTGCTCTGTTCTGGAATTTGAGAAAATGTCATACTCCGGCTCAGGTGTGCTTAGGCTCATCTTCCTTAGCAATTACATTGACTTCCATAGCACTCTTCCCTTCAATGAGTCCAAAGCAAGTTGGTTCCGGATCTTGATGATAGAGATATACTTGCCGAGCCTTAACACTTTTCTCCAAAATAATCCTTCTAGGTAAGGCCAAATTGTGTGGTTTAAGTTCCAGGCTGCTTCCGTGCCATAACTTAAGGCTGGTGTTACTTTCACTTGATAGAACTCATGTACAGGTAGTAACGTGAACTTGCTGTAGAGTCTGTGTAATTTTGCGGCTTGAAGTGCCAATGTGATTGTTCGATGTATTATGTCCTGTGACCACCCCATTCTCTTATAGAAGTGTTGAAAAGGATTCCTAAGTATTGTATTTCACTTGTTTTTCCAATAATATCTGAGGTGATCAACCACTTAAAATGTTTGTTCCTTTTACCTTTGGAGGCCTCAATTGCCATTACTTCCGTCTTCGCTACATTGATGACTAGCTTGTTTAGAAACATATAATTGTCTAGAGCAGATAGGAGCCTTTGAAGTCCTATCTGCGTTGAATCAATAAGAACTATATCCTATGCATACGTGACTCTGCTTATTTGTTGGCCATTTATCTTTGGCAGAAAGCATTTTGCAGATTTTAGTGCAGCTGGCATATCTGCAATAAACAACTTAAACAGTAATGCGGCTAGAGGACAGCCTTGTTTTACGCCTGTGTTTGTGTTGATTGGCTTTGATAGATCACCCTTCTCGTTTAGGCATACTTGAATCGTTGTGTTTTCATGCAATGCAATAATTGGCTGTAGAATTTCTTCGGGACATGCCCAGCTTTTTAGTTTATTCCATAAAAGCTTACGGTTAATTGAGTCAAATGCTTGGCGCATGTCCACAAAAGCCATACATACATTTCTTTTTTGTCTCAGAGCTTCTAGTTTTAACAAATTCAATGCCACAAGATTCACCTCAGTCCCCACTCCTTTAGTGAACCCGGTTTGTCTATGATCAAAATGATTTGTCTTTGTGGCCCAATTGTCCAGTTTCGGCTGCAGGAAGGATGACATAATTTTGCCAATAGTATCTAACAACGCGATTGGCCGGTAGTTGTTATGTCTTCGCGATTACCCTTTTTGTGAATTGGCACTATTATTGCTATTGTCCATGATCGAGGCAGTAATTTTGCCTTTGCAATATGCTTGAATAGGATTTTGATGAACTTTGACCAGTCCATTCTGTTAGCTTTTAGCATTATGTTACTAATGCCATCCGGACCTGCTGCTCGGTAGTTTTTTAATTTGGAGATTTTGGTACTTATGTCGTCCAATGATTCAATTGTATCACACTCCTTTTGGATCACTTTATCTTGATTTGTTTTGCTGCCATCAGCGGTATAGAACACCTTAGCAAAGTGTTTTATCCAGGTGGCCTCGGAAACACCGTTTGTTAGCATTGCACTTTGAGATATCACCCCATTGTTCAAAATGGACCAGATTTCCCTCGAGTTGTGGGTCACAATTAATTTCAACATCTGTTCTCCACGTTCTTGGTCTCTCATCGAAGAAAAAGTTTTTAGTCAATTACGATATTTTTGTTTCCTTTTTTTAATTGCAATAGTTGTCAAGGCTCCTGAATTTTTCTTCATTGTTCTTAGTTCTTTGCATAGCTTCTTTTTTTCATTATGTAACGTTTTGCTCAAGATGTGTTTATTTTGATGATTGTTTCTTGTTGGACCCACATGGAGTGTTCTGAGCCTCTGGGGAATCTTCTTTGGATCGCAATATGTTAGTCATGTTTACAATCTGTTTCCTATTAAGTCTCAGTCGATTATCTGCTTGATTAATCTCCAGCTGGCCTCCGAGCATTCTTTCAGCGTTTTTTTGTTCAATTGACCATAGTAACACCAGGGCATCATGACGGCTTCTTGCCATTGATCTTACTGTTAGATTTACAATTTGTCCCTATAAATTCAAGGAAACCCAGATATAGTCTCATGTTTTATGGCAACCCTCATTGTGCCACGTTGGTTGTGGTGGTAAGTCTCCTGCTATATTTCCATTTGTCATGAAACAGTTTCGCATTTCAATGGCTAAACTCCAGCGCTTACATCTAATCGCTGAATTTGAGCTGGCGCCAGATGTAACATTCGTTTGCTGGTTTGTGTCAATTAAATCCGCAAGGTTCATGTCGCCACATAGTATGATCTTTAAGTCTGTGTGTTGCAGTTGGCTTTGATCTACTATGGTTGTTATTGACTTGATGAACTGTGTCGTCGAGATCTTGGCCGGATTCCAGTATATGTTGACCACAAGCATATGTTTTGTTTTCACATTCACGGCGCCATGCGGCTTAAATTGTAACAATGTGCTTTGTACGAAGGGATTCGGGTTGGATGTCTCAATCACGTCCCAGCCTTTTCCCTGTTGGATCATCGTTATGAGCCCTGAGAATGGTCTTCCCAAGCTATTTTTAACGGCCTGGTTTAACAATATTAGATAACCATCTCTTGTAGGTGTTTCACGTAACCAGGTCTCTTGCAGACATATCATCAAGTTCGTTTCGAGGTCAATGGGAAATTCATTAAAGAGGTGTTGGAATCCCCTTGTGTTCCAAGATATGACAGTCATCCGGTCATCCTCATCATTATTTCATTGCTAGTTTGTCTCCCAATAATAATAATAATAAAGTGGAAACGGCTCAGCAGCCATACAAACCCTCCCAGTTAATGAACAACAGTGGATAGAAAATGTTGACGTACTCCTTATGGATAAGAAAATCAAACTCCTTCCCCAAAACATAGGAAGGCAAGGTAAGTGGGACTGGAAGTTACAAAAATCTGAAATTCGTGAAGTGATTTTAAAACTTTCCATGTCCAAAGCCGCTGGGCCAGAAGGGCTTTCAAATTATGTATTAAAGCTGGCTCCCGACGAGTGGTCAGACTTCGTCTATATTCTTTTTTGTAAAATTTTAAAACAAAAACAAATCACTTTGTCCTGGAAAAGGGCCATTAATATCCCCATTTTTAAAAAGGGTTAAGAACTGACCCGACTCATTACTGGCCCATAGCCCTTCTTGACAGCTTGTGAAATCTTTTTGCCTCTATTTTACTAAAACGACTGTCAAGATGGGCTATTGACTCAGACCATCAAGATCCTAGGCAAACAGGGATTGTGCGAGGCATTGGCACAGTTTTGAATCTGTTCCTGTTGAATCTGTTACAGCTCCAGGTCATTAAGGGGAACACCAAGTTGTATATAGCCTTTATGGACCTAGAGGAAGCTTTTGACAGTGTACATAGGGATCGCCTGTGGTGCAAATTGAAGGGCTGGAATTGCCCCGGGGACCTCCTGGAGCCGATGGAAGCCCTTTATTCGGACTCAACAATGCAGGTTCGCTGCTATCCAAAGAAATTAGAGTTAATAGGGGCCTAAAGCAAGGATGTGCTTTCGCCCCTATTCTATTTAATCTTTATATCTCCGACATAGGAAAGTCCCAGGAGATCCGGGTCTTCCCGCCTGTAAAGATCTGTCTTCTCCTGCATCCTAGTGGAATCTGGAGTGAGTGCTATGAGTGACATTGGAATGTTACTGGATGGAATGTTTGTGTATGACTGGTGTTCTCTGGAGGGGAGTTGAAGATGTAACCCTAAGAGAGAGGATGCCGGTGCTTGCCTATGTGAACTGGAATCTACTATCTGATTAATATGACTCTAGAAACTGGATGTTATGCTTGGAAACATAATAAAGAAGTCACTCATCCATACCATGATGTCAGAGTCATTCTACCTGAACCCAGATTTCCACATTGGCGACGAGGATGCTGGCTGTGGTGGGGGGACAGCACAGAAGAAGAGACAAGCACCGCCCCCAAACCAAGGAAGACCCTCTCTCTCAGGTAAGGCGAGCGCTAAATGCAGTAGGCGCAGAAGGGCCTAGCGCCAAGGGCACAGGCGAAGGCAATAAGGAGCTGTGCCAGGGCCAGAAGCCAGTTGGCCTGTCAACAGTTGGACAGGTCAAGCACAGTGAAAGTCAAGAGACGTTGGCAGGGCTGAGGGCCCATTAACAGTTTTAAGGGGTTTGGAAACCAAGCTGCGGCATGGAGGGCTTGGAGCCCAGGGCAGTAGCAAGTGAAGAGGCCTGGGGTCTAAGTTACGCCTGGAAATATGGGAAGCCATGCTGCACAGCTGGGGGCTTGGAGCCCAAGGCAGCAGTATTAGAAGAGGTTGGGAACCTAAACTGCGCCTTGAAGTGACAGAGAAGTTGGATGAAGAAGCTGAAGAAACTTGTGGCTCATGTGCAAGGCGCCTGGAGCAGAGGAGGGTCCTGATGGCCATTCCAGCACTTGGAGGGGTTTGGAGCCTCTGACTGGGCTTATAAAGGGGCTCGGAGCCCATTTGCAGCAACACCATAATGAGTTGGAGCCCACAACAGTAGCGTCTTGTGGGGCTGGGAGCCTGTGCAAGTGGGTTTGAAGGAGCTTGAAGTTTTTTGCTACGTTCTGCTGGCATTGTGAATTTGTGGTTCAGCACCTGTGAGCTTTGACTGGACTTGAAGAGAGCTTGGAGTCTGTGATGTGCCTAGGAGGGGCATGGTGTCTCTTGCCGGATAGCAGAGGGGCAGTGTCTTTGCCTATGGTTTGGAGAACTGTGTGCTTATTGTTTTGGGAACTGCGTTATACAAGGATCCCCAGAGGTACTTTTGACTTTAAAAGATGCTGCCATGAGGAACAGTAAAAGAAGAAAATGGAGTTTTGCTTTTGATGATTTTGGTTTAAGCAGTCAATTTTAGTTGTTGACTTATATGTCATTGTCATGTGAGGCTTGTTGATTAATTGGTCATTTCTGTGTGAATGAATTGGAGTAAATGAGTGAAGGTAGAGTGCATGTAGTAGCCGCTGTGGTTTTAATAGGTATTTAGCAAAATGATGATTCTAGGTCATTGGCGTGTATAACAAATTGTTCTTCACACAGATGGTCTCAAAAGTGAATTACAGTGTTGATTGACCAGGATGCTAGAGATACCTGGCTCAAGTTGATATGACACGTGTTTGCTGCACTAATAATTTTCTTTTCCAGGATGGACATTTTAGTTGAGAGTGGAAAACACTGATGTTTTAAATTCAAATGCTATGACTTGACTAATATTTTAATTTTTCAGGTGGATCAGTTTATACATGCTAGAGTTTTAAGAGTTTTAAAGTAGTGTGTACAATGTTGTTATGGAGTGCAATGTTAGGAACATTATATGTGACGATTAGGTAATGAGTATAACGTGAGTGATTCTAGTGATATGTGATACACTAGTGGTATGTATGTAGTGTAGTACTCCCGGAGTTAGGTTTTTGTGTGAAGAGAACTTTCAACACGGGCAAATGAGGGGTAGTGGGGTCACTGAGTTTGTGAAGTAGTTACCCGAATATTAGATATACTCAGCCTGGTTGGAAGTGGCGTGTGTTTAGGCACACCTGGGTCTTGTGATTGTAGGGTGTAAGGGAGTTAAGTGTGTGTTCTATTGTGGGATGTTGGAGTTAGGATTGGTATGAGAGGTCTGGGTGCCTCTATGTGTGGAAAGTTTAGTTATGGTATTTCAGTAGTCGGAGGTGCCTCTTCTTCACTTAGCGGGAAGGGGCATTGTTTTAAAGTGTGTCCCACGGCTGTGAGGACGTTCATTGGTGTTGGGAAGTTGTTCGCAGAATGTCTTTGTTTAGTGAGATGATGCATGTGCATTAAACGTGTAGGTGTCTGTGTGTGTGGGTGTTTTATATAGCTGTCATGCTGAGTTAGCTGGTCGTGTTTTTGATATCTCTAAGAAGGGGAGATATGTAAGGATCTATCTTCTCCTGCATCCTAGTGGAATCTGGAGTGAGTGCTATGAGTGACATTGGAATGTTACTGGATGGAATGTTTGTGTATGACTGGTGTTCTCTGGAGGGGAGTTGAAGATGTAAGCCTGAGAGAGAGGACGCCGGTGCTTGCCTATGTGAACTGGAATCTACTATCTGATTAATATGACTCTAGAAACTGGATGTTATGCTTGGAAACATAATAAAGAAGTCACTCATCCATACCATGATGTCAGAGTCATTCTACCTGAACCCAGATTTCCACACCGCCTACACTTAATGTGACTCCCGTCCCATGGATGGGCTATCCGGATGAACTGCTATTGATTGATAAAACCCCAATTGGGCTCCAAAGGTGACTAGATGCCCTCCAGACTTATATGAACCTCAACGATTTGCGAGTTAATGCAAAAAAATCATAGATCCTGGTATTCGATGGGAGCAATAGAGGGAAAAACTCAGAGAAGTTCCATTGGTATGTAAACCATCACCCACTGGAATCTGTAGACTCCATTATCTGTCTGGGAGTGTACGTTAATCAGCGTGTGGCCGAAACTCCTTGGGCCAAACTTTTGCAAATAAAAGTTAAAAATCTTACGGCCCAACCTACGATCTTACATCAGCGATTTGGCAAGTACTCTTTCACACCCTGGATCACATTTTACACCCCGAAATTAACCCCGATTCTAACTTACAGGGCAGAAACTTGCTTAAATCTCCAATGGCAACTCTATAAAATCTTTGAAGGTATTTTTTGGAAGTGAATCCTTTGTCTCCCAAAAAGTCTGCCAGTTTGAATTAGGCTTGACGTCCTTATATTTGGTTTCCCTGTGGACATCTCTTTCTTTCTTTGCCAAGTCATTGCTAGCTTATTTGACTCCTCAGTTAGCTATTCTGGGAGAGAAAAGTACAGTTATTAGTATGGATCACCTTGCTGCATGGAAAGCTAAATGCACCAATTGTTTGATAGATTTGGATTCCACGGTGGAAACTTTAATTGCCAATCCTGCACCTTTAATTGCAAATCCTGCACTGGTAAAAAAGAAAGTATTCCAACAGGACTGGCAAACGATTTTGGCTAATAGGAACAATTAAAGCCTAATGAAAGACGTTTGGATTGTAAGTCCTTAAAGGAGTTGCACAAATATTTGAAGAGGTTATCATGTCCAGATGTTCGGGGGTGCTTCTTGAGAATGCGCCTAAATTTGTATCCAACGTAAGCACTTTTAGTGGCCCGGAAACAGAGGGGGGAAGGACAATGGTTTTGTAGATTGCGTTTAAAAGCTGCTGAATCTGAATCCCTAAAGCACTTAATTACTGCTTGCACAAGCTGGACAGACCGGCAAATGCTTTTTTTTGGGTTCCATAATTGCATCAGCACCAACATTGGGGATAGACGATTGGTGGTTAAAATTCCTTAGGGGAGAAAGCCACTGCGCAGTCTTTGCACTGATAAAATATGTCTTGATGGAATACCTTTGGATGGTTAGTTCTGACTCTAAGTTATTGATTGTGACCCGAAATTGTGAATTGGGATGCCTGTATGATAATTGGGTCGGGGAATAGCCCTTTGTCTTTTAAACTGGAAATAGGTTGTTGTTTCATTAAAAAAAATCCAAATTCAATTATAAAAAACTGGAAAACCTCTTTATCCTTTACCGCTTTTTTCTTTTACTTCTCTTGCTTTTTTTTTCTTTTTTCTCTTTCCTTTTCATGTAAATTGTGATATGTTGAATTATTGTTGTACTGCTTTAAGTGCGTGGTAAGAAGAGATGGATATGGATGGTTTTACTTTGGGTTTTTTTTAACATTGTTTTCTTGAGCTTAATTGTTAAAGGTTTGAAATAAACCATGCATTTTTTTTTAAGACACAGCTTTTGTGCCTTGTGTTTTACTCGAAGAACACAGATTGTCACATTCACGCCGGGCTTTCCTGCTTCTGCCCAGGGTGGCGTGTGAATTGTCACGGGCGGAGACATTGTACACCACATTTATGGTCCATTTGACTTTTCTTGTGTCTTGCAGGAAAGGTGAAGTGAGCAGTCTGGTTTAGGCAATCCAGGGGTTCAGGCCTCAACTGTTGAGGTACAAGTTTCCCTGTCCTGTGACACCCGGCAAGTACCTAAGACAGGCATCAGAGTTTACTTCACTCCCTTCGCCTGCAGCCATCATTCCTGGGGAGCTCTATGCTAAGGGTTCATTAAGATGGACGGCAGGCGTACGTCATCAGTAGTCACATGTGGAAAGAGAATGTGGATTCGCTGATGCCTCCAGCTCCCCACAGTGTTGAGATAACATGTGAGAATGGGTGGGGTTCAGGAAGATATTTCTGCAATTGATAAATTACCTACCGGTGGTTAGCAATGGACAGAAGCTTAATGTCCAACCAGGCGGAATTTCACATGAGAAAGAAACTCCTGCATGGCAAGCAGGGAGTGGGATGCCAAGCATGAAGAAGCAGTTTACCCCGGGAAAACAATGGTTTCTAAAGTTCAGGAGAGTTTCTTTATGCATGAAATCAGAAGAAACATGATGTCCGCTTTACTGAGATCTGATTCGCTGCAGCCGACCCTGTCTGCCGCATTGTGTCTCGCTGGTGACCACAGTTAAACCACTCAAATTGTTCAGTGTCAGGGCCGTCGGGATGGCCACACTATAGTTCTGATTGCATGACACTGTATAGTGGAAAACAAGAGCGCGATGACCTTTGTAACTTTAACCTCATCCATATGACATAGTAAGCCATGACCACATCTAAATACAATGCAAAATCTAGTGAACTTACAAAGATGTTGTCATATCAAAGAAAAACTTTTTTAAAGTATTTTTGCCAACTTAAAACACGACTGTTCATCTGAATTCTCCAAATACTTACCATTCAGGGCCTCAAAGGCACTGAACCGTCGTTGCCACGTGTATACTATGCCACCAATGTACTTGTAACCTGCTCCAACATTGCTACGCCTCATGTAACCAGTAAGCAATACCTTAACCTGTAACTAAGTCACTCTCCCGTAACAGTGCCTCGATGCCCTTGGGCTGCCAGTGCGCTTTCTAACTGCAAATAAATAAATAAATAAATGAGTTCTTGCACATACCCCAACAACACACTACTCTCTCAGCACACATGACTTGAAATGGTCTGCTTCTATTTTCGGGATTGTAGGCATAAACCTAGCCGTTGCATGGAACTTGCATACTCAGAAAAAAACCTTTGAAAATTCCATCAGCCACGACAGAGATTTTCACTTTGCATTGCAAAACAAATAATGTCCTACCCGTGGAATGCCAGTAAGCACCTACAACACGCAGGGAGTGTGCATGTGCAGCCAACAGGCTTTGAGTGTCTATGCATACACAACAAGCACGCGCCCAGAGCCACAGTCACACATTTCACAGACTCTAAGCATCTAAACGTGTCCCCGCACAGTCAAACACACAGGCACAAAGACACACACTCAAACGTGCGATGCACACATGTTAGCACCTATAAATAGGACAAGCCTATATACACACTAGGAAGACGAATGCTTAGGTTCAGTTCAAATACTTAGGACAAGGATTGAAAAGGAAAGTATACACACATTGGGACCCAACATCTTTCCAAATGGAGTATCTTTCTATGTTTTTTATTTTTATACTAAAGCGTTGCATGCTCAAATAAACCTTTCAACATTATATTACAAAAACAAGAGAAGTAAAATAGGAGAGAACATAAAACATGATTTGTACACACATCACATTAAAACGAATCCAAATCATTTAGATTTCATATTCTTCTTAAAAGGGAAAAACAAAAACACCTACTAAAATAACCTTATAAGATGTCATTGTCAGTTACACATTGAAACACCCTATCACAATGTCAATGTATTGTCATCTGTTTATGTCGTCTTGTTTTAATTATTTTGTTTTAATACAATTTCTCTAATACGAAGTCCATAACGCCACAAATTAAGCTGTGACCTACACAACATCACTACTTCACAACGCCCTGTGTAAAAAGTAGCTGGTTCAATTTGATGAGCCCGAAAGAAGTGGTCCTATGGCAGTAAAATACGCAGAGATAAAGTCTGCTCTCCCCCGCCCCCCTTTTCGATGATGTGTGCGGTTTTAGGTGTATTCCCTTCTTCAGTAGGAAATGTGCTCCTTGGGTGTCCCTACTCTGTGCACGGAATACGTCAATGTCACACTGTCACATTGTGATACGGGCACAGAAGCTGGTTTCCCTATGTATTCTGCTGGCTCTCTTGCATAACAGAAGAGGACAATTTTGAGACAGTGTCCCTAAAAGTGTGCTGTTTGGTTGAATATGAAATACCTAGGGTAAAACATACATGTTTATAAACACCTTTCTTCTAACTGCCCTTCATTGCCTCTGAGCCTCACTCCCCTCACTCTTTCCAGACTCTCATTTCACAGGGTATATGTCATTGCATTTTTATCATCCATAAGTGTCTTAGTCATGCAACCTAGCTTTGAACAAATCACATGTCTGAGCCCTTGCTATTACGTTGCAAGACTTGAGTGTGATGGCGCCAAGGCAGTTGTGTCACCACAGGTTTAATCATTCAAGGGCAAACCGCGCCATGTTTAACCTTACAAATGGAAGGGCAAGCTTTGAAGGCCTGGCCTAACACAGTGATCATGGCGAGTTCTTCCACTGAGCCCGGGCGCACTGCTCCCCTGACACAAGTAACTGAGCTCTCCCTGTCACTGATGCAAAGAGACAAGGGCTGATTTTGCGGTGTGTTTCTGCCACACACAATCAGCATAGGCGAGGTGCTACAATTGTCTTCAAGCTGATACGAAATAAAGATCATTGCAGAGCTGCCAAATTTTATTTATTTATTTGTTTTTCATGCGCCATTGCCCGCGGGTATTACCCAAATTGACCTTTTACAATTGACCTTTTGCACAATTGACCTAATTGACCTTCTGCACAATTGACCTTTATATTACTTTAGTCATTTTTTATATGTATTGGGTTGGTTTTGGATTATAAATAATGTAAGGGGATTGGGTGGGGGGTTGTGGTTTTTTTTGGATTAGGTGGGGTGCTTGTGGGGGGTTTCCCCCGCATACATGTCCTAATTGACCTTCTAAATTAGGTCAATTCTCCCGAGGTGAATTCTCCCGAGGTCAATTGTGAAAAGGTCAATTAGTATGCAACCAGCCCACAGGCATCAGGGCGCGATACACAGAAGACACTTACAATACAGAGATGTGACGAGGGGCCAGACAGTTAAACAGCAATGTTTTGAGCTTCCTTCTAAATTGGACACAATTTTCTTCCCTGCAGAGGGGCTTGTGGAGTGCGTTCCACGCCATGGGTGCTTTTACTGCAAAGGAGATACATTTACTTCTTGCTCTTTTTACCCACGGAACTACAAGCAGGTTTGCTGTACTAGAACGTAATGCTCTAGTCGGCACATGTTTGGTTAACATTTGCGTAAGCTATGTAGGCGCCTTGCCAAACAGGCATTTCTGAGCTAAAGCGAGGATCTTGAACCGGACCTTGAATGTCCCCAGGTAATGTGTGACACTTGTGTCACAGTCCCATGGCTCTCCTGCAGACAGGGGTTTCACTGGTCAGCTAGTCGTTTGGCTTCTAGGTGTTCTCCCAGCCATGAAGCCAGAGTCCCGCTTGTCGCGACTTCTTGCTGGGGTCTGATGGAGAAGCATGACCCTGTCCCATTTCTCTCCTTGGTATTTCCGTCTGGGCCTGCCTTCATTTCCCCACTCTTGTTGCTCTCTCCTTCCTGCTCCCCAGAGCAATGTAAATGTTTTGAGTCTCTTCCCACTTCATTCCTCTCCTTGGGACCCACAATGTACAACAAGGCCAAACCAAATCTGGGGTTGCTTGTAGTCTTGCACGGAAGGAATGTGAACCAACAGTTCTGGCAGGACTGCCCTTTTTGGAGTGGGTCCAACCCTGATTTTCATGCAGTCTTTCACCTTCTGCTGTGGCCTGGAAGGATGAACAGCAGTGGCTTGGCGGCTTGCCCAGTGCAATGGCAGTGGTTGGAATTCATGCCAAGCCATCCAGCTATCACTCATTACATTTGTCAGCCTCAGGGGGGTGGGTATGCCCATATGTGGGTCCCAAACCTGGTGTGCTTTTAGAAGCAAGCTACATCTCACTGATGACAGTAAGGTGCAAACATGTCTTGGGTTGCTTGTGGAAGGGAAGGGGACTGCAATGTGGGCTGTGCAGTCCATTGTGGGGTGGTGCCAGGCCTGATTTCTATATGGCTGCAAAACAATGGTTTGGAGGGTTTCCCAGATCAGTGCCAGAGCTTGTGACGTGTTCCAAATCTCCAGGCATCACTATTCACTATTGTATTGAATGACTGCTCTCTGTCCCGGAAAAGCAGCATTTATTGCAGGAAATGGGAACAGCCATGGCTCCAGAGACCTCTTGCAGCCCGTTAAGTCCTCTTAACAAAACACCCCTTTAATTTAATGTGTCCCTGTTTCTCTATTAACACAAAGTTTAAATGTCTGCCATACTGTAAATTCAAATATAGGCACTTGGGCAGGGTGCCCCTTACTGGACCCCATGCCTGAATCTTCTGCCATGTGCAATGAGGGGCACGCGCAAGGGTCCCCTCATTGATATTCCGTAATGTGTCTAGCATCTTTGCCCTGTGCAGCAATTTTATACCATGCCCTTATTCTCGGGAGGATAGCTCAGGGGCAACGCGCTCACCTTGGAAGCAAGACGACACAGAGCAACACAGGTTTGATCCCCGGGTCTGCGCTTAGAAACATCTGGGTATTAAGTGCGTAATAAATAACCTATCATATCATAACATAAGAAAAGAGAGGCCTGTTTGCAACACATTTGGCCCCACAGATTTATGTCTATCCCACACAGAAAACGCCCTCTCACTTCTTAACTGCTGAGGCAACCGGGTCAATAGGATAATAGTGCCATTTCCAAACAGTCTTCTTCTGAGAGGCCAACGATAGGTTTAGAGCATGCCATTCACATATCACTCAGCCGCCATGTGACTTGCTGTGCCACAGCCTTAACGTATACAGTCTACCTCTGCATAGGCACACACAGCAAAAGAAGAGGCAGGACTCTGTCCCACACATGGAGCACTCTAAACTCTGCCTCCTCCTCACAATACCAGAAGAGGAAAGGTTCTCTGACCCTCTCGCCAACAACTTTTTTGGGTGGAACTCCCAGGTATGCCAGAGTAATGCTGGAAGTCTGCGGACTTGGAGAGCCCAGCTCCATCCCCCAGTACACACGGAGGACTCAGTCAACGGCAAGTTCAAACTGCGGTTTATTGCAAATAAAACCAACAGGGATCAATACAGTACTTCTCAATGTCTCCTGGCTTGTAGGCCAGTTTTATTGCGAAATTGTGTCATTACTTTGTCATCACTTGGGCCCTTCTACAAAAAACCTATCCTTGTGAGGGATTGGATTTTGAGGCCTCTATTACCTATATAGCTACCTATAGAAGCTATTCTACTGGCCCTCACATGTCAGGTGGCTTGTCTGTCCCGTCCCAATTCACCATCTATTACATTGTTACAGAGAAGTGGGTTTACCATTGGTTCTTGTCTGTTGCCATCCACCCCTGGAATACGAAACTGTGATTGGTTAGAGCTGAAACCCCCAGCCCTGGGACTCAAACGAGTACTCAGCTCACTGTGTACCTTTTCAAGGTGATGTGAACGATTATGTGTCTGTATTGTAACTTGTGTACACTACCTTGCCTTATGAGAATATTCTCCTAACAGTAGAAACACTTGATGCAATTTTCGTATGGTTGCTGGGTCTGGCTTCTCTTTCCCACAATGGAAGACTGTCCATTGTCCTCTTTGGCTGTACCACATGTTTAGAGACCACACAATCGAGATCTGTACCTGGGGATTGAAATGTGTCCTCATATCTCTGACCTTGGCTGAGGGTCCTGTTTCACACGTCTTGCTCTCTGTCGGGCCTTAGTCAGATCTGTTTGTCTCCTGCTCAGTGATTTGAGGTCCGCTGTCATTTTCCTAAACCTTCTAATGCGGTGTCTACATTGTCCATGTTATGCTATGTTCCCTATGGGTTAGCTATACGTGGTTCAATCAGGTTCCATATATACTCCTGTATGTCCATGCAAATTTTGGCTCTAAGCATCAGCAAGCTTGCTCAGGATCTCTTGTGTCTTGCGGTTCTGTGTTGCTGCATTTGGTTAATGACAAAATAATAAAAGCATTGACAGTATGAATATGTATCTGTCCCCTAACTATATAACTGTGCATTCATGTTCTTCATGTATTCAAGTGTGTGTTTGTGTGGTGCATGCTTCATGTCTAATGCTGCTATGTTGTAGTGTCACTAATGAAGTCAGTAACATGGATACTTGGTGCTTAGTCCAGGCTGTCCATATAGGTGTCTCTGTTCACGATCATTGGCTCTTCTCCCACACATGGAAAGATTTGCATTGTATTTGGTCTGTACGGCTGGCTGAGCGGGTACCTCTCTGTGGACTTGTCAATCATTGGTGCATTTTGAATTTGTCCGAAATAATATGGCTGGCCGCGCGCATTTCCGCCCTTTTGTCTCGTCATGAACTTAATGGGTGGAGGGGTGGTCTCGGGACCCTGACTCCCTCTTCAACTTGGTATCTCCTGAGACAGAATGGCCTATATGAAAAAGTTGAGTCTTCCCCAGAGACAAGTTACTCTGAGAGGCTAAGGTGCGGTGTCAGTCACATAATTCTCACGCTGATATGTGACAGACTCTGAGGCAGGCCTATGTGCTCCCCTAAAGCATTTACCTGCTGGAGAAGACTTTTCAAATGTTGGCACAGGACAGTTCACCTTCACCCTCCCTCTCCCCCAGAACACAAGAAGATGCAGGGTCTTGGCCTCTTCCTGTTGCCGCAAAAAGTGTTATCCAACAAAAAACAAGTCCTCCCATCTTAGACTCCTTTCTCCTGCTCTGGGAAAGAATGAACTGTTGGAAAATTGAAATATTTCCCAAAAGACACATTCCCGTAAAAGCAGTCCTGGGTATAGCCTCATCATGAATGACCCGTATATTTTTGTGGGTCACCCATTCAAAAAATTCAGTCAAGCAGAAAGGCAAACTAGCTCAGAGATTTAACCTTGATGAACTGCCCTTTCTCCTAATCCTTGACACCAACTTTAGGGCCCACGGTTGCCCCTAACCATCCCGCTCCTTACTATTGACACCTTTGTGAGGAATAGCAGGCTCCCACGGCAGCTTCAGACATTAAAGTATTTTTTTTTTTAATTACTAATGCGAGTGGACCTTGGTTTTCTTGCCTATGAAGAAACCACCTACTCGTGCTAATGAATACCAGCATTTTATATTTGTTTTTTTAAAATGGTTATAGCGCTAGTAGTACTGTTTGTGACGGAAACAAAACTATTGTTTTTTTTTTTCTGTTTCCAGCATGGGCTGTCCCACTTCCACTTGAAATGGGATTTATTTATTTAAACCATGCATTTAAAGGAGTATGTGGTCCACTTGCGATGGAAAGATGGAAATAAATACACTTTATTTTTCCCCCTTTTAAATTCGGGCTGTTAAGGGGCACTTTTTGTATTAGAGTACAGATAGGGAGCAATGGCATATGAGCAGGGACACAAAGTTGGTAGGTGTTTGGTTATTTGGCCATCCATTGACTGCCCATGGCCATGCTAATCCCCATGGCCATCACAACCCAGTTCCTGCCTATCCCGCCCAAAACACCTCCTCATGGGAACTCTTTGTACTCACTTGTACAAAGCCTTGCCATCAAACTTTGCACTCAAAGTGCCTGCCAGTGTTTTTTCAAAGCAGTCTTCTGAGTTAATAACATAATTGTTGTAAATCTGCCACTTGTGTAATAAAAATGCCTTAATCAGGTATGCCTTTAGCCACTTGATGTATAAGCACTATGCATGTCCTTCACTAAAGTCCTGTTAAAAACAAGTATTCACAAGGCCAACAGTGTTGGCTTGTGTACAGGTTTTTGGTATTTGCCAGGCACTGCTATTAGATGCCCAGGTACTCACACCACTGCTGCCATCAAGGGCTAGTTAAAAGATATCACTACAGGAGTGCCTACTAAGTGACGTTCCTATGTCTACACAGAAGCCCAATGTTTTGGCATTGCAGATGCTTCCTCTATCACTGTGAAGAAGGTGACCATCCGCACGGTGGGTGTGCGCTCACCTGGGCTTGCTTGACATTTTTAATTAAAAGGAATCATGGTAGACCTACCTCAGGAAAATGACTGTGGATAAACCACAAACATTTTCCTAATCTCACACCTTGACAAAAACATAGACTTGTGCACTCTGGGTGGACACACCCTACAGTCACAGTCCACTCTGTCATATTTAGTTTGGATATGACAGCCAGGAGTACACCATGTCATCTCCACAAGGGGGAGGGCCAACTGTCCCCCTGCCATGGTCTGCCTGATTAACTAAAAAAGGCTCCATGGATCCGCCCTGAGCTTTTGTTGGGCTCTGCAGCTGGTGGCAGTGATTGTCATACTAATAGAGTATACTTCAAATAGGCCCACATGGGGCATGGCTGCAAAGGTTAACAAAGGAGACAGGAACCATCACCAACCTTTCATATGTAACTGTGTCAACCTCCCACACTCAGTGTCATTGACAGTGAGCTGTCATGTCCCAGTACGGGGACCCCATTCACCAGGTACGAGAATGTGGTCTGCAGGAGCCAGAGAGTCTGGTCCCACTGCAGCTTCAAGGGAGACCTGCCACTTTAAACAGGAACCACAGAGAGATCCATTAACCAGAGAGACTCTTTGATCAACAACAGAAAGGAAGATGGGTGGGACTGAGTATCACATGTTTTCACCACTTTACCTTTCATGTTGCAAAGCACTCTGGTTATGACCTCATGCATACAGGAGGTTGTTGGTGGGGACCGCAGGATTGGTTCATTAAAGTGGGCTTAGCCTACACCAATCACTGTGGCCCATTGAGCTTTAAAAGAGAGCTGAGCCCCTCTTTTGTCAAATCATCTGAAGACTTTGCAAGTAGTATCAAGAGGAACTCATCATTGGAACCTGGCTGAAGGTACAGTCTACCTTACATCTTCCACCAGTGAAAGAAGGCCATGACCTCCAAAGAGGGAAGCAAGATCCCTTCCCTAAACATCTCCCAGGGAACAGAGGGAGATAAAGACCTGAGAGAACCCTCAAGCCATCCAGAACCAGTACCCAGCTAGCACACACTGTGCCTTGCTAAGCTCTGCAGCAAGCTTCCTAGCTAGGAAGCACAGCTGAACCTACAACCACGGGCAAAACAGCTGCCTGCAACACACTCCTCAGCTTTGGGCCGCCCGCCTTAAAGGACAACACAAGCCCATTGATGAAGCTGGGAGAAGTGCCTTGATAAGCATATACCGACGTCCACCTTAAAGGACATTTTCGAGCCAGTCGAGTTCCTCGAGCTACAACCGAGTTCACCGCTGACCGTTGTCAAGCCACAGTCACTTAAAGACATATGAGATGTCTCGAACAGTGCTTCAGAACCACCGACCAGCACTGAGACGATTCCTGACCGTGAGCGGCCAAGTAGGCCAGTCTGCAGCCGTTCGTTCAGCTTTGCTCACAGAACCGTCTTGCCGCCTCATACCTGCAGCTGACTCCCATCTTGAACTCTGTCCCAGAAGACTGCAAAGCAGCCTGAAGCAGACTCTGCCCTGTCGAGCACCAAGAACACCTACAGCACCAGGTACATTGAGGTTATGTCTCCCTGGTCCTTCCCAGAAGGCCCCTAGAGACCTTTTTAAGTCCCACTGCCCCCTTGGTGCTGAAGCCAACTATCTCTAAACTGTTGTGATTATTAACCATACCAACTACCATCCTTTCAGTATCCAGAGTGGATCCTTTTTCCTTCTTTGAACTGTATGTCCTCTGTATTCCTTTACAAGGTGGGTTATATTTTGTAGTGTTACTCGAATTGTCTGTTGTGATATAATTAAACAGAAATGTATGTTGCTGTGTTAACAAATCACCCATGCGCCCACGTTTTACCGAAGAAAGACGACCAATGGCCCCTTTCTCAGTGTTCCCAACCCTTCTTTCTCAAATCAGGGCCAAATACTGGTTACTTGTATGTATTACTTTAAGTCTTTGTTGCAAGTCTCGGGTTAAATCCCATCTCCATATCTCTTTAACGTGCAAAAGTGTCCCCAGTATTTGGCCCTGATTTGAGAAAGACGGGTTGTCCGTCGAAACACGTGTAATCACAGAGGGCAATTGCAATATCTATTAAAATACACATTGGAACACTGAGAAAGGGGCCATTGGTCGTCTGTTTTCAGTAAAACGTGGGCGCATGGGTGATTTGTTAACACAGCAACATACATTTCTGTTCAATTAAACAGAGTTGAGGAGCCAAACACTCTGTTGTTACTTTCTCGTGCGACCCTGAAAAGAAGCTATCGTCCAGCCAAAATAAGGGCGCTGAGGTCTGCCAAAAGTACCCCCCATAAAACGGCTCCTCGTCTATTTTCAAAGTGATATAATTAAAGTCGAGAGTTTTGATACAACCTTGACTTGACCGTCCCTTTTATCATCGGATAATAATTGTATTTTCGCTGTGTTGCAACTAACCAATGATCCACGACCTTTCATAGATAATCCTGTAATTCCATCCACACTACCTAAATTGGACAAGGAGGTTTATCATTTGCTTGTTATTCCAATCTGGTTGGATCCCTTCTGGTGTAATAGAGGCGTGGGACTGATTCATGGTTTAGAAACCAATATTCTCCCCCGGGCAACTGGTGCCCCGGAAGTTGATTTGTCACAATCATGCTCGTACTTTTAAAAGGAAAACTGAAACATGTACCATTGTCTGTCCCCGAAGCCGCCTAGGCTGCAACAGGGCATATTGTGGGGCTCTGCATGGGCAGGTAGCCTGCTCCCTTTACAGGGTCCTATCTTGCATGAACCTCAAACAGTCTCTGCTGATTCACCAGAATAGGTTTGAACGTTCACAGGACCTGGAATTCAGGTCGCTCAGGTTTGCTGCAAACTGATTTTGCAAAGACTACATAACAGGCCATTTAGGCTATTGAAAAGACAGCCATATACTGCACTGTCTGGCACGTGTCTGTCTCTTCTCCCCATCCTTATCTACCTTGGAGTAGCAACTGGCTAGAGGGAATCCTACAGCTTTCAAATCAGGCCAGTCTACCTCTGATAAGCCATCCTCTGAATTGCAAAGAGAGCAGAGATCTTCAAAGCCCCCATTAGCCCAAACCCCCTAAGGCAGACAGGGTATTTCAGGTATTGGAGTGATTTCCCAACATGAAGCTTGTCTGAGAGGTCATCTGGTTGAGCCAGAATTGGCCATGCGTCCCTCTGCATGACTAGTAGCTGCCCGAGAGATTTCCCAACATGAAGCTTGTCTGAGAGGTCTCCTGGATGAGCCAGAATTGGCCATGCGTCCCTCTGCATGACTAGTAGCTGCCCGAGAGATTTCCCAACATGAAGCTTGTCTGAGAGGTCACCTGGATGAGCCAGAATTGGTCATGCTTCGCTCTGCATGACTAGTAGCTGCCTGAGAGATTTCTCATCATGAAGCTTGTCTGAGAGGTCAGCTGGATGAGCCAGAATTGGCCATGCGTCCCTCTGCATGACTAGTAGCTGCCTGAGAGATTTCCCAACATGAAGCTTGTCTGAGAGGTCATCTGGTTGAGCCAGAATTGGCCATGCGTCGCTCTGCATGACTAGTAGCTGCCTGAGAGATTTCTCATCATGAAGCTTGTCTGAGAGGTCATCTGGTTTAGCCAGAATTGGCCATGCGTCGCTCTGCATGACTAGTAGCTGCCTGAGAGATTTCTCATCATGAAGCTTGTCAGAGAGGTCATCTGGTAGAATTGGCCATGCGTCGCTCTGCATGACTATTAGCTGCCTGAGAGATTTCTCATCATGAAGCTTGTCTGAGAGGTCATCTGGTTTAGCCAGAATTGGCCATGCGTCGCTCTGCATGACTAGTAGCTGCCTGAGAGATTTCTCATCATGAAGCTTGTCTGAGAGGTCATCTGGTAGAATTGGCCATGCGTCGCTCTGCATGACTATTAGCTGCTTGAGAGATTTCTCATCATGAAGCTTGTCTGAGAGGTCATCTGGTTTAGCCAGAATTGGCCATGCGTCGCTCTGCATGACTAGTAGCTGCCTGAGAGATTTCTCATCATGAAGCTTGTCTGAGAGGTCATCTGGTAGAATTGGCCATGCGTCGCTCTGCATGACTATTAGCTGCCTGAGAGATTTCTCACCATGAAGCTTGTCTGAGAGGTCATCTGGTTTAGCCAGAATTGGCCGTGCGTCGCTCTGCATGACTAGTAGCTGCCTGATAGATTTCTCATCATGAAGCTTGTCTGAGAGGTCATCTGGTTGAGCCAGAATTGGTCATGCTTCGCTCTGCATGACTAGTAGTTGCCTGAGAGATTTCCCATCATGAAGCTTGTCTGAGAGGCAGCTGGAAGAGGTGGAACAGGCTCTCACGTTTTTCTCCTTCGTTGATCCTTTTATTGAAATTCCAATTACATTACATACGTTTTTTATTGTATTTTGTAAATTAACAATCCCAGCTTGGGACAGGAGGATAGCTCTGTAACAACACGTGGGTCTTGGAAGTAAGACCATGCTGAGTAAACACAAGTTCAAATCCCAGACCCCTGCTTGGGGATTATTTTTTTTTTAAAAAACAAGCGTGTTATAAATAACCTGCCCTTCCACAATGAAACTAGCGCCTAGATCCCTGTGGTTTATGAGCACTGCAGATAAATGCAAAAAATGCACACACAAAAATACACCTTTGAAGAGCCCCCCAAAAAATGTGTGCTTCTCTTCTTCCACGTACCATCTCTTCTTTCCGCACAGTGTTTTATCACATTCACTTCCACTTTCTTGCCACATTGTTTAAAGCATCCCTTTTGTCCTCCCCTGCACAGTCTTCTTCCTTGAACTTACTTCGCCATTGCAGCGGCACTCCGCGACCTGCTGTGCCGTGCTCCGTGGGCACTCATCCACCTCGGGCGTGCAGCGGACGTGTCAGCTTTTAGAACCGCCGCATCACTGACCTCGCGCATTCATCCCCTCCGGCTCTACCGTTCTCTTGGCAGCTCGCAAATGGTGCGTGTCAGTGATTTCACACATGCAGTCCACTTCAGGTGCTCCACACTCGCCTGTTTGCCTCTTGCAGAGGAAAGGTCACGTTTGATGGTTTCATCCAGGAATCCAGCTGTGCCAGTGAACAGCCCTCCACATCAGCAGCACACCGTCAGAGCCAATCATCCAGGGACAGGGCTGATCCTTCCAAGTCCATCCGCTCGTTGACAATGTTGAAATTAATACCCTCAGGTAAATCCAAGAAATTACATCCCTCGAATTGTGCAGCAGAGCATCTCCTTCAACCTCACCTCTGCCAACTGAAACCAGCAGAAATGTCCCACCCACAACATTCAATTAGCCCATCTTTTCTTGATGCAAACTGGTATTATGTATAGGCAAAGACACCAACAAAGCCAGATAAATTAATTAAGTCCCCATACTATTCCCCGCATCTGTGCTACACTGTGGCCCACTGCAATGGCTTCCACCAAGCCACTGCATCTTCTGAAAAGGGCTCTGGTCTTGGGAGGAGGCAGAGGTTCTCTGTGTACATGCTCTCACACGCCACCCTTCCCTTCCCCAAATGTTGCATCCGGTCATCTCCGGCATTGCCTCGCGGCTATCTACATCACATGCACCAAGCCTGCCTTTCCCAAAGAGTGGTGTGGGTGCCACATGGCTCAGCGACATCTGTCTCCAGATCTGGCCCCAAATTTCTCCCAAAAGCCCAAACTGGTACAGCTGCCCCCATGCCCACACGCGGTGTCACACCTTTCCTAAATGGGGAAGTGTGGATTTGTAAAGCAGGGTGGGCTCCTGACTTCACAGCTGGGCGGGGCTGTGCAGTCCATTTTTGTGCCCACCTGTTTTTTAGTTAACATTACTACCATGTTCCATGATGATGGGAGAGTTAGGTAATTTCTTTGCATTGTCTCTCACAGATATCCGAGATGAGGATACTCTGAAAGAGAGGTGTAACTTACAAAGGAAGGCACAACGGGAAGAATGAATCATAGAAATATTCCATCTTTATATGAGTCATTTTGTAGAAACAAACATGTAAGGAAATAGTGAATGTATCCACGTACATGGAATTTATAAAGAGCAAACCCACCTGCACAGCAAAGGAGCACTGTACAAAGGGGATACACCTGGGGCTTCCAAGCTTCCAAGTAGGGTGCAGGGGGGGGGTAGATGTGCTGGGATGGGTTGGAGGAGCATGGGAGAGATAAGAATTCCAGAGGGGCAGAACCAGGGTCTGGTGCAGTGACCAGCGATTGGTGAGATGTTCCTTGAAGAGTAGGATCTTCAGGGCCTTCCTGAAGTGCAGGGTGGTGTGGGGCATGTTTTACCTGTGTTAGTAACTTGTTCCGGAGACCGGGTGCATAACGGCGAGGAAAAGGCCTGTTTCCTGTTTTTGTTTCTCCCTTTTGTAATTCTTTGTTTCCAGCCTGGCCCTGTTGCGGCTTCTCTTGGTGTGCTGGCCGCCAGACACAGGGAATCTCTTGGACAAGTAGAGCAGCGGTTTGGTTGTGCCAGCTTTGCAGGTGATGTAGACATGAACATGATGTGTGCTTGAACCTGTAGCCAGTGCAGCTCCACTCATACATCCGTATCGAATGTATCCTTGAACTGATAGGGTGGAAGGATGTCGGCACACACCTTTGGACATCATAGAGCTATAAGTGAAATCTGACAAGGGCAGAGTGATGTCATAGAGGAAAGATACTGAGACTTACTGAAATGATATGTAAATACTCAACAAATAAGGATTTAACTAAACAAGAGAAACATGTACTCGAATATGAAGAAATTGTATATGAAAAGAAGATAACGTAACCTGCTTATTAATAAATGTGTATACGCCGAAACACAAGGTAGCTGAGACATATAGAAGCTTGCTGCATAGTAAAACATAAAATGGCTAGAGCAGCCATGATGGAAAGAAAGACGTCAGACTCATAATAAAACCATTCAAGCTACCTCAGAGACAGACCAGGTCTGCAGAATCAGGAGACACTGGAAAAAAAAGCTCTGTGTGAGGAATAAAGGGGAGTCTTTGGCCTGAGTTCAAGTATGCTACTTCAAGGGATACTTACAAGACAGAAGGGGAGTCAAAAGGATAAGCTATGTCCGTAAACATATTTTTCTTAGAGTAAGCGAAGGAGAAACCATCTGCAAGAGCCAAGTATTAGACAATTAAAGATGCCAAAAACCCATATAAGATGGAGTGAGGAAGTCTCTAGAGGCCAAGGAGGTTAATGACACCAATTCAATTGAATCAACTAGCAGTAAATAGAAGGTCGAGATGAACACATTTGTGGTCTCCTCACACATGTTTCAGAAGTTCAAAACAAGGGCTATTAATGAAGTCCAAATTAAGATAATAGTGTGCCTACATTCCCTTGAATGGCCGAGAGCAGAGAGCAGGTTTCGAGGTCAACTACAAAGAAGAAACCTTGGTTTGGGGCCTGACCGATGAGAGACAATAGACTAATTGGGAAAGTGGGGAGTTGTCTGACATTGCTTGCGGCACCTGAGTTATGTTTCCCTTGCGTGCTGCTTACAAGCTGAAAGTCCAAGGTTGGGAACGCATGCCAACCAATCAGAGGGTCTATGCAGCAACATCCTAAACAATATTGCAAAGACCCACCCGCTGCCATTTCTTCCGTTATAATCAGTAGTAGACGTTTTTAGAGGTTGTTCGAGGCGTGCCCACCAGATAAGGGGCAGCCAATGAAGTTATAAACACTAATCTATAGTATAGTTATATATGTTCCATTAACCAATCCCTCCCTTCAATAGGTTTCAGTTTGTCACGTAGGATGATGTTACAGATGAAGCATGTCAAGGTATAAAACCTTTGTATAATCACGTTTGGGTGTGAGTCCGTGAATTACTGCCTGTTATTCGCAGATTGCTCTACTTTATTTCTATGCTGATAGTAAAGTAGTACTTTGCCATGTTCTTTGAGTCTGTACAGATATTTGGTTCCAAGATCATTATTGGTAATTCCATCGAGCACATGAGATGCTTCAAGGTGCTAGAGCACAAAAGTCTCTGCATCCCCATTACAGCCATAAGTGATTTCAATACTTATGATTTATATATTTGAATTTTGTTCTTATGTTTGATTACTGACGGCACCTTCAGCCATCCATTTTGGGTCCAGAAAGAAATGAATCCCATAATAATCCCACACAGATGGGAAGCTAAACAAGACACATAGGGCCTGATCACGACTTTGGCGGTAACGCTGGCAGTTTTACCGCTGGCGGTATTAGCCCTACCGCCGAACTCCCCGGCACTAATAGCGCCGGATCACAAGTTCGGCGGTAATGTAATTCCCCATTCCCCATTGAGCCCATTCGGGAATGCCCCATTCCCCATTGGGCTCAATGGGGGAAATTCGCGCTCTTACCGCCGAAGTCCTGATTTGGCGGACCCTTAAATCCAGCGGTAATAGCGCGACCGCCGGATTTAAGGGTTACCGCCAAAGTCGTGATGAAGCCCATTATCCCTTTGGTGAGTATTACTGTAGTTGTATTTCCTTATTCCTCTTGCTTTGTGTTGTTTATCAGATTTATATCATACATATTCTTACATTATTATTTATTGATGTTGGGCTTCAGTATTAAATATGTATATCATTTGCAACTTGGGTGGTGTTCCTGAGGTCTGGCCTGATTCTCAGTGTAGAACATATTGTGCCGGTGCAAACCCTCAGTACTATATTCAGAACAGAATCGGTGCATTTCAAGAAGCTGTGTTCCCTTTTTGAAAAATAGCATTTGGATGTTGGAATAGATCTTAGGTCATTGATATACATAGCACTCTAGAGAGATGGTAGCTCTAGGACCTTCTGTTACTAAATCCAGATTAGGCATTGCAATTAAAGCGTTTGGGCACTGAGTGCACAACATGCCTTTCTTCAATGGTATGTCATTGCTGCTTATCTTTTTTTTATTAACAATTTATAGATTTTAAAACAGTACAAACATAACCGCCCTCAAATATAAAGTACAGTGCACCCGACCTTGCTCTAAATGGCTTGCAATACTTCCACCTTCTAGTCTGAACAATAACGTGACTTGTCTGCGGATTCCGTAGCCACCAAGGTACATGGCACTGCATAAGGACAATATATGCACAACGGTGCCGCGAGCATACTGTACCCACTGTGTACTACTACACAGGCACTGTCTTACTGTCCGAGTGAGATTAGTATACTGACTAGAGTACTCACTCAACCTATGCGAGCTATCTCCTTGTTCCTTGCCTCTTTATTTTTGATGCACGTGCGACTAGCCAATGGAATTCTAGCCCTCTTGTCGAGTCCTCATAACGCTGTGTCAAGCATTCGATGACATGTCCCCTACCCATTGCACTCCCAGCCCTCTGTGTATTTTAAACCATTCTGCTCCATCCGTAGATTGCTGCATCTAACACAGGCCGCATCACTTACTGCTCTACAGCCTTCCGTTTACTCGCCCCACCTTGCCTAGACATAATCTGCCTTGCCTACGCACCTATTGTACCTTAAAGGCCGATTCATGGAATAATTAGCGCGGCGCAAGTGGCCAAAAACGTGCGATTCGCAGTGGAATAGCGAAAATCGAGTGCAAGTGCGAAATTCGCACGAAAAGCAGCGCACATCGATTCATGGAAGGCCGTGCGCGAGAAAACCATCGGATGTGCGCTAATAAAGTGCGCGGCGCACGTTGGCGCACAGGCCATCTAACGGCGTGCGCCAGGTCACAGCGAAAATCGCACAGGCCACAGCGAAAATCGCACATAGCGCGGCGCACACAACAAAAGTAGGCGGAACACGGGGCGTAACACTCGGAATGGGGAACAACTTGCCAAAATGTGGGCGTCACGGGGGAAGTATAGGGTGCAAGCGCGCGGAACGCCCACACACTCGCCTACAACACGTATTCATGGAATCGAATAGGGCAAAACAGCGCACGGTCAAACCAGCGCACAGGCACAAACACGACCGCCACAAGAAAGTAGGCGGTAGCGTCTCTGCGCCTGTAATAAATGTGCGCCAAAAGGTGCGTCAACAAATAGCACCTATATACAGCTATGATGAATGTCCTATACTGTGGCCCTCCAGGACAAATGACGTGCAAAGGGGTACCCACAAACACGGACACCCGCTGACTGAAAAATAATGTGTGCGTGTATTTCGGGGTGCGCGGGAAGTTTCACACGCAATTTGGCAGGGTACGTGGATTTCAGGGGTGCGCGGGAAGTTCCACACGCGATTTGGCCGGGTACGTGCACGGGAATTTCCACACGTGATTTGGCTGGGTACGTGGATCTCAGGGGTGCGCAGGAAGTTTCACATGCGATTTGGCAGGGTACGTGGATTTCAGGGGTGCGCGGGAAGTTCCACACGCAATTTGGCCGGGTACGTGCGCGGGAATTTCCACACGCGATTTGGCTGGGTACGTGTATTTCAGGGGTACGCAGGAAATTCTACACGCGATTTGGCTGGGTGCTCCCAGGTATTCCCTGTACACCCTCCACGGCCCCTGCAGGCAGCCGACACCACAGGGGACTACCCTGCACACCTTCTAATGTCACTAAGCACCCCCACCCCCCAGCACTGTGGGGCACCCTCCACCAGGCCTCCACTCATGTCTCCCTGCACCCCACCCCCCAGCCACCAGGGGCAGCCTCCACCAGGCCCCCACTCATGTCTCCCACCACCCCCAATCACCAGCCACCAGGGGCAGCCTCCACCAGGCCCCCACTCATGTCTCCCACCACCCCCACCCCCCAGCAGTGCAGGGGCAGCCTCCACCAGGCCCCCACTCATGTCTCCCAGCACCCCCACCCCCCAGCCACCGGGGGCAGCCTCCACCAGGCCCCCACTCATGTCCCCTATCACCCCCACCCCCCAGCAGTGCAGGGGCAGCCTCCACCAGGCCCCCACTCATGTCTCCCACCACCCCCACCCCCCGCCAGTGCAGGGGCAGCACCACCAGGCCCCCACTCATGTCCCCTATCACCCCCACCCCCCAGCAGTGCAGGGGCAGCCTCCACCAGGCCCCCACTCATGTCTCCCACCACCCCCATCCCCTAGCAGTGCAGGGGCAGCACCACCAGGCCCCCACTCATGTCCCCTATCACCCCCACCCCCCAGCAGTGCAGGGGCAGCCTCCACCAGGCCCCCACTCATGTCTCCCAAAACCCCACCCCCCAGCCACCATGGGCAGCCTCCACCAGGCCCCCACTCATGTCTCCCACCACCCCCACACCCCAGCCACCAGGGGCAGCCTCCACCAGGCCCCCACTCATGTCCCCTATCACCCCCACCCCACAGCAGTGCAGGGGCAGCCTCCACCAGGCCCCCACTCATGTCTCCCACCACCCCCACCCCCTAGCAGTGCAGGGGCAGCACCACCAGACCTCCACTCATGTCCCCTATCACCCCCACCCCCCAGCAGTGCAGGGACAGCCTCCACCAGGCCCCCACTCATGTCTCCCACCACCCCCACCCCCTAGCAGTGCAGGGGCAGCACCACCAGGCCCCCACTCATGTCCCCTATCACCCCCACCCCTCAGCAGTGCAGGGGCAGCCTCCACCAGGCCCCCACTCATGTCTCCCACCACCCCCACCCTCCAGCCACCATGTGCAGCCTCCACCAGGCCCCCACTCATGTCTCCCACCACCCCCACCCCCCAGCCACCAGGGGCAGCCTCCACCAGGCCCCCACTCATGTCTCCCACCACCCCCACCCCACAGCAGTGCAGGGGCAGCCTCCACCAGGCCCCCACTCATGTCTCCCACCACCCCCACCCCCCAGCCAACAGGGGCAGCCTCCACCAGGCCCCCACTCATGTCTCCCACCACCCCCACCCACCAGCCACCAGGGGCAGCCTCCACCAGGCCCCCACTCATGTCTCCCACCACCCCCACCCCCCAGCAGTACAGGGGCAGCCTCCACCAGGCCCCCACTCATGTCTCCCAACACCCCCACCCCCCAGCCACCATGGGCAGCCTCCATCAGGCCCCCACTCATGTCTCCCACCACCCCCACCCACTAGCAGTGCAGGGGCAGCACCACCAGGCCCCCACTCATGTCCCCTATCACCCCCACCCCCCAGCAGTGCAGGGGCAGCCTCCACCAGGCCCCCACTCATGTCTCCCACCACCCCCACCCCCACCCCCCAGCCACCATGGGCAGCCTCCACCAGGCCCCCACTCATGTCTTCCACCACCCCCACCCCCCAGCAGTGCAGGGGCAGCCTCCACCAGGCCCCCACTACCCCCACCCCCTAGCAGTGCAGGGGCAGCACCACCAGGCCCCCACTCATGTCCCCTATCACCCCCACCCCCCAGCAGTGCAGGGGCAGCCTCCACCAGGCCCCCACTCATGTCTCCCACCACCCCCACCCCCTAGCAGTGCAGGGGCAGCCTCCACCAGGCCCCTACTCATGTCTCCCACCACCCCCACCCCCCAGCCACCATGGGCAGCCTCCACCAGGCCCCCACTCATGTCTCCCACCACCCCCAGCCCCCAGCTACCAGGGGCAGCCTCCACCAGGCCCCCACTCATGTCTCCCACCACCCCCACCCCCCAGCAGTGCAGGGGCATCCTCCACCAGGCCCCCATTCATGTCTCCCGCCACCCCCACCACCCAGCCACCAGGGGCAGCCTCCACCAGGCCCCCACTCAGGTCTCCAACCACCCCCACCCCCCAGCCACCAGGGGCATCCTCCACCAGGCCCCCACTCATGTCTCCCACCACCCCCACCCCCCAGCCACCAGGGGCAGCCTCCACCAGGCCCCCACTCATGTCTCCCACCACCCCCACCCACCAGCAGTGCAGGGGCAGCCTCCACCAGGCCCCCACTCATGTCTCCCACCACCCCTACCCCCCAGCCACCAGGGGCAGCCTCCACCAGGCCCCCACTCATGTCCCCTATCACCCCCACCCCCCAGCAGTGCAGGGGCAGCCTCCACCAGGCCCCTACTCATGTCTCCCACCACCCCCAGCCCCCAGCCACCATGGGCAGCCTCCACCAGGCCCCCACTCATGTCTCCCACCACCCCCACTCCCCAGCCACCAGGGGCAGCCTCCACCAGGCCCCCACTCATGTCCCCTATCACCCCCCCAGCAGTGCAGGGGCAGCCTCCACCAGGCCCCCACGCATGTCCCCTATCACCCCCACCCCCCAGCAGTGCAGGGGCAGCCTCCACCAGGCCCCCACTCATGTCTCCCACCACCCCCACCCCCCATCCACCATGGGCAGCCTCCACCAGGCCCACACTCATGTCTCCCACCACCCCCACCCCCCAGCCACCAGGGGCAGCCTCCACCAGGCCCCCACTCATGTCCCCTATCACCCCCACCCCCCAGCAGTGCAGGGGCAGCCTCCACCAGGCCCCCACTCATGTCTCCCACCACCCCCACCCCCCAGTCACCATGGGCAGCCTCCACCAGGCCCCCACTCATGTCCCCTATCACCCCCACCCCCCAGCAATGCAGGGGCAGCCTCCACCAGGCCCACACTCATGTCTCCCACCACCCCCACCCCCTAGCAGTGCAGGGTCAGCACCACCAGGCCCCCACTCATGTCCCCTATCACCCCCACCCCCCAGCAGTGCAGGGGCAGCCTCCACCAGGCCCCCACTCATGTCTCCCACCACCCCGACCCCCTAGCAGTGCAGGGGCAGCACCACCAGGCCCCCACTCATGTCCCCTATCACCCCCACCCCCCAGCAGTGCAGGGGCAGCCTCCACCAGGCCGCCACTCATGTATCCCACCACCCCCACCCTCTAGCAGTGCAGGGGCAGAACCACCAGGCCCCCACTCATGTCCCCTATCACCCCCACCCCCCCAGCAGTGCAGGGGCAGCCTCCACCAGGCCCCCACTCATGTCTCCCACCACCCCCACCCCCCAGCCACCAAGGGCAGCCTCCACCAGGCCCCAATCATGTCTTCCTGCACCCCCACCCCCCAGCACTGTGGGGCACCTGCCAGCAGGCCCCCACTCATGTCTCCCACCACCCCCACTCCCCAGCCACCAGGGGCAGCCTCCACCAGGCCCCCACTCATGTCCCCTATCACCCCCACCCCCCAGCAGTGCAGGGGCAGCCTCCGCCAGGCCCCCACTCATGTCTCCCACCACCCCCACCCCCCAGCCACCATGGGCAGCCTCCACCAGGCCCACACTCATGTCTCCCACCACCCACACCCCCCAGCCACCAGGGGCAGCCTCCACCAGGCCCCCACTCATGTCCCCTATCACCCCCACCCCCCAGCAGTGCAGGGGCAGCCTCCACCAGGCCCCCACTCATGTCTCCCACCACCCCCACCCCCCAGTCACCATGGGCAGCCTCCACCAGGCCCCCACTCATGTCCCCTATCACCCCCACCCCCCAGCAATGCAGGGGCAGCCTCCACCAGGCCGCCACTCATGTCTCCCACCACCCCCACCCCCTAGCAGTGCAGGGTCAGCACCACCAGGCCCCCACTCATGTCCCCTATCACCCCCACCCCCCAGCAGTGCAGGGGCAGCCTCCACCAGGCCCCCACTCATGTCTCCCACCACCCCCACCACCCAGCCACCATGGGCAGCCTCCACCAGGCCCCCACTCATGTCTTCCTGCACCCCCACCCCCCAGCACTGTGGGGCACCTGCCAGCAGGCCCCCACTCATGTCCCCCTGCACCCAGGTCCTCACGATCCCCAATCATGTGCGTTATGGTCAGCCTCCACAGCCAAAAGGCCCTACCAAGTAACCCATTCACCCACATGGAAATGGAAATTACATGTTACACCCCCAATGTTCATAAAGCAAATGAACCCATGTCCGTCACACACAATGGTTGCAATTGAATGGGAAAACACCCAACATGACATGCATGAAACCTTTGAGATGATACCACACAGTGAAGTATGAAAACAAAATTGTATTAAAAAAAATTGAATGCAAATGAAATGAAACAAACTACAATGGCAATAAAAAAAAGATAAGCTGCATGTCCGTTAAAAAAAATTAAAACTACAAATCCAAATTCAAAAAAATGTTGTCCAAAGTCACATTAAAAATAAAATCAATCCGAGAGAGAAAAATAAATGCAAAGACCATTGCTCCATGGTGAATAAATAAAAACAAAAAAAATTAAAAAAATCCAATGAAGAACTATGTACAAAACATCCAAGGGTCCATGAGCCCAACTGAACAAAGGAAACCTACAAAGAACCCTAACTAAAATGCAACTATATACAAAAAGTGGAGCAGTGTCCGTCGACTCCAAATCATAAGAAGAAACAAAGGAAACCTAAAACTAAAGAACTATATACAAAGGCGGCGGGCAAGTCCAGCGGCTCTCTCCGTGGTGTTCCGGGCCAGGGCATCATCAAAATCCTCTTCGATGTCCCGGAGGCGGTCCTGTTCCATGGCCCCGAGGGTCCGCAGGGACGACGCCATCTGCTCCTCCAACCCCCTGCGGATTGCCTCGAGGCACTCGGCCCGCCTCAGGGCCCTCCGCATGGAGTTCTCGTGAGCCGTGCCTCTTCCGCCCGCCGCCGCTCTGCACCTATCTGCTGGCCCAACCGCAGCCACACGGAAGACACTTCCCGTCCTGGGTCCTCCTGCCCTCCGGCCGATGCCTGCCCCTCCGATGTTGATGGCCCCGAGCCATGATGCCTCCCACGTTGACTCTGCTGCTGCCTCCGACGCAACCGCCTCTGCCAGCACGACGGCATCAAGGCTGATGGAATCCACCGACGCCGTCGTGCACGTGCCCTGCCTGATGATGCTGGCACATCCTCCATCTGCTGGGGTACAGTTGCTGTGGTGTCCACCCCTGCTGGACCTCCGACTCCCGACTGTGGCAGGGATGGGATCCCCACCGAGCTGGCTGCATTGGTCAGGGCAGGTCCACAGGGGGCCCTGTTGGCATCTGGGCCGGAAGACGGCATTGGAACGACCGGCGTATAGCCTCCACAGAGGAGGAGAGGGCCGCCAGATTGGCCGACACATGCAGGAAACCCCCGAACATGTAAGATCCCAATTGGGCCACGTCGGCACGGTGCTCTTCGTGATGACGTGCGTGCTCCTCCCGGGAAGCACGCACATCATCACGAATTGCACCCGCGCGCATCGCGACCCCAATCAGGACCTTCTCCATACGGCCACGGGTCCCCTCGTCCACAGGTGGAGGGGAGTCAGGTGACATGGACATCCACTCTACCTGCGGACGGGCCTGGGACGGGGCATCCCTGCTGGTGCATGGTGGTGCACTCACAGGGTCAGGGACAGCGACATGCACAGGCCCCTCCACGGTGACCTGTGCTGCCTCCTGCCCCTGCCCCTGGACTGCACCACTTGCACCAGTAGCGATGCCCCCACCAGGCCCCATGTGTGCCTCAGTGGCGGCCTCCTCCTCCTCTGTGGAAACCACCAACCTGGATGGCTCCTCACCGTCTTCCGCCGTAGCAGGCCCCTGTGGGGGCTCACCCACCCCTTCCGCTGCAGCCGTGGGGGCATCCCCGCCACCTTGCTCCACAGCGCCGTCTCCGCCCTCTTCTTCACTAGCCGCTGTGAAGAGGGAGACATAGAACACAAGCATCAGGGTACTGTACAATGGTCCCCTAGACAGGAAGCAATAGCAGATGAGTACCACTGTCAAAGTACAATTCCATCATGTCCCTCCACAACACATGGGTCAGTCCAGGCAAAACACACACAGTAACAGGCATGGTGCATGCCATGGACATTTCCATACATGTCCAATGGACTCTTGAAACATACAATGATATGGAACTCACATGCATCATGGGTCATGCCTATCACATGCACACACTTCACCTCAGTCACATCCATCTGGCCTCATACACCCCAAACACAGCGGATACAAGGATAACTAGGCTGCATCAGTGAATCTGTGCATTGTCACAGACATGTGTCATGCATCCATGGCATTCACAAGTCACAGACACGCAGGTCAGGCACACAGACATGGCTACCATATATGTACCTGGCATCAGCACCCATCCCTCACCCCCACCCATGTCCAGGAACAGAGACTGGCATGCTCTCATGTGTAAAATCTGCATAGGGCTCCCCATGTCACATTTAAACACATGCAACGACCATGTGGTTCACACATCACTGGTCGCACATGCATTACCATGATGTCCCTGCACACATACATGCGTACATGGCCTATGTCACACATACAGGCAAGTATCAGACAACCAGCACACCGCAACATGCCCTGTCTCACACAGCAATGCTTGGCCACTTACCGCTCAACTCCAGACGGGTCTCCCTCTCAAGGATCTGAGCGTGGAGCGCTGGGCGTACGCGTTCCAGGACCCTCATCTGGATGGAACTCATGCGGCCCCGGCCCCCCTCCACGAGGCGCCGGGCCTTCACGAGGGTCCTGGACCTCAAGTCCTCCCAGCGCTTCTTGATCTTCTGGACGTTGCGGGTTGCCACCCCCTCCGCGTTGATGGCAACCACACAGTCGGCCCAGATCCTCTCCCGTCCTTCCTTGCTGGCACGGGACGATCCAAAGAGGGCATCATACTGCCCCAGGACATGCTCCACCAGGACACCAACTTCGGTGGCAGTGAAGCTGGTGCCCCTCTACCCCTCTGGCCTGGGGTTGCCACTGGTGCCAGATGTCGAAGTGCCCGACATGGCAACCCCAGAGGCAGGAGTGGGTGGGCAACTGGGTCCTGGGGCTGGGCTGTGGAGCGATGTTATCCCAGTCGGGAGTCTTCTGTTCCAGCAGGGGTGGACACAGCAACTGGACCCCTGCAGATGGCTGATGTGCAGGCACCAAATGGCAGGGCACGGTGGCAGCAGGCAGGCAGGCAGCAGCAGATGGCACGTGGGAGGCTGCTCGGGGCACTGGGGGGCAGTAATTCGGCCTTCTGGGCAGGAGCGTGTGTTAGGCGGAAACCTGTGCAGTTCCCCCTGGGACCACTGCAAAAGATTTAGGACTACAGGTGTTGCGATGAACCCACTTGGTAGCAGTCTGTACCACACAGATTCAATTGGTAGCTGTGGCTGAGCAGTCAGACTTCTCTCAAGAAAAGTTGGTCAGTATAGGGAGTATACAAGATAGGGTAATTCTTCGCAGCAAAACGAGTAAACACGCAACCAGGCTTTAGTATAAAGATAGTAAGTTATTTATTGATAACAGAACGTCTACGAAAAATACTAAAGCGAATCACGGCAAACAACTCAAAATACAATTACTCTGCAGAATGGAATAAAGCTCAACCCCCCGAAACACAATATCGACAACTCTAGGTTCTACGGCACCACTTATTTTCAGACAGAGGTGTATACCTCAACCCAGATGACACTCGAATATTTAGTGAGGAAGGGAGGGAAGAGAAAGGCAGGTAATGAAGTCAACACGGTTCGTACTGAAGCGGGTAAAAATGCAAGGCAAGAAGGCATTAATCACACTAGATCATACAGTTCGGCGGCCAGGCCCACTCGGTGAGAGGCGAGGCACGATGTCCTGGAAAGTCTCTACGGATGATGCATTCAAGTCTTGTTTAGCAAATTGGTTAGCGACAGGTTTAACCAGTTCAGAACAAAGAGTGAATAAAGCTTGGAGGCAACCCAACGGAACGGAGAGGAATCAGATCCCTCACACGAACCGATCGAAAAGGGAAGCCAGGCGGTTACGGTACCTTGTTGTGGAAGACAGCTCCGACGGGGGCAGTTGTTCCTGGTGGTGGATGCACGACGGGTCTTGGCCAAGAGAAGAGATGCTCTCGTCGTCGAAGAGAAGATGTCCGGTGCACCACCAGGGAAGAAACCAGCCGCGGAGTGCTCCGTCACAAGGCACCACCTTTCGATCACGGTGCAGGAGTAGTGGCTATCCGGTTGCCGGGTGCTCTGCACGGGCAATTCGACCACTGCGTCCTGGGCGACCAAAAAGCACAAAGAAGAAGAAGACTGGTTGTTCCCACCAGCCAGGGAAAGAGACTCTCCGGCAGGGAGATCTCTTCTGTCGTCGGGAGATTGTGAGATGATTCCGCAGGGCTTCACCGGAGGTGTTGTCGTGCAGGTCGACTCAGCGTTACCCTAGTCGGATTCTTTAGGTCCAGTGGCGACTTCCTGAAGATCCAGTCCCAAAGACCCTGCTTTTATGCAGACGTCCCCCATTCATTCAGCCTAGCTTGTCAATCAACACATGCTAAGTGGTGAGCGGGAAGGCTCACCACCTGGGCCAATCACTTCAGAGTGCGACCTGAGTTGGCAAGGCAACTCGGTCCAGGGTGTCTAAACCCCCTCCCACACCCCTGAGGTAACCCAGACAGAATGGCGCCACCTTCGAGGGTCTCTGTCCAGAGGCCCGCCAAAAGTGGAACAAAGGGCTCAACCTTTGGTTTAGGAGTCACAGAGAAAAACACAGACGCCATTTTACAACCCGAGTTCTGGCAGAAAATACCACTCGATAAACCTATTTAAGATAAGTAGATCGGTGGTACGTTGGAGATTAACGAAAAACAGTATCAATCTTCAACAATGGGACGAATCCCATAGGGTTATGCTCGGGGCCGAACATAACAAGTAGTTTCCACTGCCACCAGCCAAAACTCGACGAGGGGGGACGGGACAGTGCCCCCTCGAGTAACAGATCCAGGAGTAGTCGTATTACCCCTACTAGCACGTCCACAATAAGATGGTTGGTACTAGTTCTGTTAGCAAATTTAGGTCTAGTAAAGCCAATGGTGACTTTACATGCCCGGGGAGACAGTAGTCAGTCCCCGGGTATGGAGTCTATGGTGGGGGGACCTGCTAGGGCGCCCCCGTGTCACGACACGTAGGGTGCAGAGTGACACACATAGAAAAACTTATGAGACCCTATGGAGTAAAAGACCCCATAGCCCATCGAAACACATTGACGGCTCAAAGGAATTACACACATACATGTCCAAGAGTGAGAGGAAAAGGGTCACACTCTTGGCAGGATGGAAAAAACAAACTCCAGAAATCCAGCAAAGCTGCTGGGGGACTCACTAGGTTAGGAAATTCAGCCTAAACAGAGAATTCTCCCTAACACTCGCCCCCCCCAGACTAAGGGACAGGAGGATTTAATCCACTCCTGGATGAATCTCATACCTCTAGTCGATGATATACATCCTAGAGAGACCATCAGCATTTTGGTGGTGACACCCTGACCTGTGCTCAATGGTGAAATCGAACCCTTGCAGGCAGATCGACCATCTCAGTAGTTTTGGGTTTTCCCCTTTCATTTGCATTAACCATCTCAAGGGTTGGTGGTCAGTCTGAATAACAAAAGTAGAACCATACAAGTACGGCCTAAACTTCTTCAGAGCCCACACGATAGCAAAGCATTCTCTTTCGATTGTTGCCCACCTTGTTTCAGGATCCTTCAGCTTGCGGCTGATGTAGCAAACGGGGTGCTCCCTACCTTTCCCATCCAGTTGACTGAGTACGGCACCTATCCCTACATTGGAAGCGTCTGTCTGCACAATGAAGTGTTGGCGGTAATCAGGAGCTCTGAGTACTGGGGCTTGGCAAAGAGCCTTTTTCAGGTTTTCAAAAGCCTGATTGCACTCCTCGTTCCATTTAACCTTTTTAGGGAATTTGGGCGAGGAGATGACATTCAGTGGAGAAGCTATGGTCCCATAGTTCTCTATGAAATTCCTGTAATACCCGGTGAGGCCTAGGAAGGCTCTCACCTGAGTCTGAGTAGTCGGTGTTGTCCAATTTTGCACAGCTTCAATCTTACTGAGCAAAGGCCTTATTTCTCCACCGCCTACCTCATGCCCAAGGTAGACTACCTTACTCTGTCCAATTTGGCATTTACTCGCCTTTATGGTCAGATTGGCTCGTCCAAGAGCCTGCAAAACATCTCTCAGGTGGGTTACATGTTCGTCCCAGGAATTGCTGAACACTGCTATGTCATCCAAGTATGCCATGCAGAAATCCTCCATCCCGGTTAGAACCTGGTTTACCATCCGTTGAAACGTAGCAGGTGCATTTTTTAGTCCGAAAGGCATTACCGTAAACTGGTATAAACCAACGGGGGTAGAAAATGCAGTTTTCTCCTTGGCATGGTTGGTCAGGGCTATTTGCCAATAGCCTGACGTCAAGTCAAATGTGCTGAGGAACTTGGCGGCGCCAAGTTTATCCACCAACTCATCTGTTCTTGGCAAAGGATGGGCATCAGTCGTGGTGACTGCGTTAAGAGCTCTATAATCCACGCAGAATCTAAGTTCTTTAGATCCGGCCTTTGGTACTAACACAACTGGGCTAGACCATGGACTAGTAGAGGGCTCTATTACCCCGAGATCAAGCATCTTGCTGACCTCACCTTTGATGTGGGGTCTTACGTTTTCTGACATGCGATATCCTCTGCTTTTGACAGGCAGACAGTCACCAGTGAGTATCTCGTGCTGGCCCCAAGGGGTCAAGCCTGGTGAGAGCGAGAACAGAGAGGCAAACTGATTCAACATAGACTTGCACTCTTCTTGTTGCTCGGGTGTCAGATTGGAGGAGAGATTTACTCCTTCAATTTTTTCATCTAAAGGTAAGCCTCTGAGGAGATCCGGAAGAGCTTCACTCTCTTCTTCTTCCTCGGCCGATGCTAGAAGCAACGCTCCTACGTCAGGTCGTGAGACATACGCTTTAAGTCGGTTGGTGTGAAAGACTGTCGGAGCCTCCTTGGGGTTGCCCAAGTCCACCAGATAGTTAACCTCACCGAGCTTACCCACTACTCGGTAGGGTCCCATCCATTTATCTTGCAAGGCCCTCTGCCTTGTGGGGATCATTACAAGAACAAGCTGGTTTTGAGCGAACTCAACCATGTTAGCCTTTTGATCGTGCCAGTGCTTGACCAATGCTTGTCCAGCTTTCAAGTTAGCGCTTGCTTCTGTCATCAGGTGCGACATTCTCCTCCGGAGACCTATCACGTAGTCAGTCACTCTGACTGGCTTGGGGGAAGGAGCACTCTCCAACCCCTCCTTAATCAGGGCCAATGGACCTCTGACGGGATGACCATAGAGCAGTTCGAAGGGAGAGTAGCCTACTCCCTCCTGAGGGACTTCTCTATAAGCAAAAAGAAGGCATGGCAATAGAAGGTCCCACTTACGCTTAAGGGGTTCTTCTAGAGCACCTATCATGCTCTTCATGGTTCGGTTGAACCGTTCTACCAACCCATTGGTTTGTGGGTGGTAAGCCGTTGAGAACTTGTAAGTTACCCCGCAGGTTTTCCACATGGCTTTCATGTAGTGGGACATAAAATTTGACCCCCTGTCAGAGATAACTTCCTTAGGAAATCCGACCCTAGTAAAAATACCAAGGAGGGCCTTAGCCACAGCCGGAGCTGTAACAGTCCTCATAGGAATTGCCTCAGGATACCTAGTAGCATGGTCTACTACAACAAGTATAAACCTGTTGCCTGAGGAGGTTGGAGGATCAAGGGGACCAACGATATCAATCCCTACTCTCTCAAATGGGACTCCCACAACGGGAAGAGGCACTAACGGTGCCACATTCTTGGACCCAACCTTACCAGAGATCTGGCAGGTATGGCAGCTTCTGCAGTGTTTTTCTACTTCGGCCCCCATTTTTGGCCAATAGAAGTAGAGTGAGAGCCTTTCCTTAGTCTTCTTGAAACTCAAGTGACCAGCCAAAGGAATCTCGTGGGCTAACTGCAAGAACTGTGGTCTGTTCTCTTGGGGTACTACAAGGCGTTTGTAGTCTCCAGGTGCAGACTCGGTCGGTTCACTATAGAAGAGGCCATCTTCCCAGTGCAACCTATGTTTCCCAGGCTCTTGCCCTTCAGCCTGAGTTTCTGCCTGACGGCGAAGACCTTCCAGAGTTGGACATTCTCTCTGTCCCTTACTGAAGTCTGCCCTGCTGGGTCCACCTTCTGCCAGTAACGACTGCAGCTCAGGATGGTCAACAGGATCCAGATCTCCAATGAGTTCCTGGCCTTCCATTAGCTCTTCTTCAGAGTCTAATTCTACCATACAGGGTTGTACTTCCCCCTCAGCCTCAGCTGGAGGTGGAGTTACGGGTGTGACGTTGGACAACCGCGGGGAAGTCCGTGTCGGCTGCATCGGAATGTGGGCTGTTGGTTTCGGTTTAGAAGTTTTAGGTTTCCCTTTGACTTCTGTGTTCCTAGAGACAGCGGCCGCCGTTTCCAATGGAGCAGGAGTGATTTCTTTCTTCATCATCTCCCCGAGAGTACCGCGCAGGGTCCTCTCTCTTGCAGGTCTGATTAGCTCCTGTAACCGTTTACTAGGAGGTCTGGGAGTATGCGATACAACTCCGAGAGTTTTCAAATCGTTACCCAACAGTACGCGCCCTGGTACCTCACTCTGTATGCTGACAGGTATCTTTACAGTCATGTCGTTACACTGGATGAGAACTGGTAATTGGGGAAGCATCTGCACAGGCCCTCCAGCTAACTTGGTGAGGCGTTTGGGTGCCTTAGCAACATCCTCAGCCTGAAAAAACGATTTATCCACCACAGTTATGCTGGCCCCAGTGTCCCTAATGGCAGGCGTCTCCTGACCATTCACCTGGACACTGTCCTTATAATACTCTTTAGTATTATCGGGGATAGAATTATAGACATCTAAATTCTGTTGTTCCCACAACCCCAGAGATACTAAAGAAACGCTGGCTGAGACTCCAATGGGTTCGTCAGCTAGCAGTAGAAAGTTTCCACTTGCCATTTGGACTTCCTCCTCTGGAGCGAAGGCTAAGGAGACAAGCTGGACCCCTGAAGGTTTACCCTTACATCTGGGATCTCCTTTCACGTGATCAGTCGAGCCACAAACAAAGCATTTCCCGAATGCTTTCTGGAATGGTGGCTTGTTCTGACCTCCTTCCGGTTTGGCACCAGAAGACACACTATTCTGCTGTGGTTTTCCCGGTGGCTTACCCTTCTGGTTTTGTTTGGGGCCCTCTTTGGAATGTGAGTTATTCGAATTCTCCTTTGAGTCTTTTTTAGGCTGTTTTCCCTCGTCCTTTTTCTGAGTTGCCCCAGAATCCTTGTGAGTAGCCCTGTTGGCAACCCACAAGTCAGCAGCCTTAGCTAGAGCCCTGGAATCTAATTCCTTCGAATCAGCCAAGTGCTGTCTGAGCTCAGGAGAACAGGCATCATAAATCGACTCCAACATAAAAAGATTTCGCATACCCTCGTAAGTGTCAACTTTGTAACCCTTAACCCATCCCTCTAAGTTTTTCAACCCTTCACTCACCCAGGTAGCCCAAGGGGTACCATCATGCTTTTTGAGGGTTCTAAACCTCTTAAGATACTGGGAAAGGGTCTTCCCGAATCTAGCTATCAAAGCTAGTTTCACACTTTCGTAATCCGTCTTATCCACCTCCCCCAATTCCATTACCACATCAGTCGCAACAGGAGGAAGCCTAGAGAACAACCAGGGAAGCAACGCATTCCCGGTGATGTCCTGGAGCCCATGATTGTATTCAAACAGTTTCAACCAATCCAACACATCCAATCTCGGTTCGTACATACCCACTAATTCCTTCGGCATCCGGGGTCTTTTGGGACTGGAGCTCCTAGAGGAACCAGAGGAGAGAGAAGCATTTTCCATAGACAACTTTTTCATTTGTAACTCATGATTAAGCTCTATTTCCCTGAGTCTTAACTCAGCTTGTTTCTGCTCAGCCTGGGCATTCATTCGTCTGAACTCGAGCTCTTGGTTTCGTTCAGCTTGAGCCAAGAACCGTTTATATTCTAATTCGAGCTTCATTTTTTCAAGTTCAAAATAAGCAGGGTTACTTGTGGGACCTGGTATGGGCCCCGTAGGCACAGTTGGTAAGGCAGATAGAGGAGCGGGGGAGACCGTTTCGCTAGCCTCGCCGTCCTCGTCAGCCTCTTCATCGCTATCATCAGAATTACGATTCAGATCAACACCATTACTGTTATCTACAGTTGCTGGAGAGTTTGGTTCCTCTGAACCAGTACCCAGACTTTGGTTCGCCAGCAATCTCTCTATTAGTTCTAACTTCTTGCCTTTTACAGGAAGATTCTCTTGTCTACAGAGAGCTCGCAGACTCTCAGTATTTTTATCCGACAAAGACTCTTGGCTGTAAATTTCCATCGTAGACATGTTTTTTGAAAGTTGCTTTTGTAAAGTTTTGTGGTTAGTCGTCCTACAGCGTCGAAAAACACTCTAAACTGTATACTCGATACTAATCCCACCGCTGTACACCAGTGTTAGGCGGAAACCTGTGCAGTTCCCTCTGGGACCACTGCAAAAGATTTAGGACTACAGGTGTTGCGATGAACCCACTTGGTAGCAGTCTGTACCACACAGATTCAATTGGTAGCTGTGGCTGAGCAGTCAGACTTCTCTCAAGAAAAGTTGGTCAGTATAGGGAGTATACAAGATAGGGTAATTCTTCGCAGCAAAACGAGTAAACACGCAACCAGGCTTTAGTATAAAGATAGTAAGTTATTTATTGATAACAGAACGTCTACGAAAAATACTAAAGCGAATCACGGCAAACAACTCAAAATACAATTACTCTGCAGAATGGAATAAAGCTCAACCCCCCGAAACACAATATCGACAACTCTAGGTTCTACGGCACCACTTATTTTCAGACAGAGGTGTATACCTCAACCCAGATGACACTCGAATATTTAGTGAGGAAGGGAGGGAAGAGAAAGGCAGGTAATGAAGTCAACACGGTTCGTACTGAAGCGGGTAAAAATGCAAGGCAAGAAGGCATTAATCACACTAGATCATACAGTTCGGCGGCCAGGCCCACTCGGTGAGAGGCGAGGCACGATGTCCTGGAAAGTCTCTACGGATGATGCATTCAAGTCTTGTTTAGCAAATTGGTTAGCGACAGGTTGAACCAGTTCAGAACAAAGAGTGAATAAAGCTTGGAGGCAACCCAACGGAACGGAGAGGAATCAGATCCCTCACACGAACCGATCGAAAAGGGAAGCCAGGCGGTTACGGGACCTTGTTGTGGAAGACAGCTCCGACGGGGGCAGTTGTTCCTGGTGGTGGATGCACGACGGGTCTTGGCCAAGAGAAGAGATGCTCTCGTAGTCGAAGAGAAGATGTCCGGTGCACCACCAGGGAAGAAACCAGCCGCGGAGTGCTCCGTCACAAGGCACCACCTTTCGATCACGGTGCAGGAGTAGTGGCTATCCGGTTGCCGGGTGCTCTGCACGGGCAATTCGACCACTGCGTCCTGGGCGACCAAAAAGCACAAAGAAGAAGAAGACTGGTTGTTCCCACCAGCCAGGGAAAGAGACTCTCCGGCAGGGAGATCTCTTCTGTCGTCGGGAGATTGTGAGACGAATCCGCAGGGCTTCACCGGAGGTGTTGTCGTGCAGGTCGACTCAGCGTTACCCTCGTCGGATTCTTTAGGTCCAGTGGCGACTTCCTGAAGATCCAGTCCCAAAGACCCTGCTTTTATGCAGACGTCCCCCATTCATTCAGCCTAGCTTGTCAATCAACACATGCTAAGTGGTGAGCGGGAAGGCTCACCACCTGGGCCAATCACTTCAGAGTGCGACCTGAGTTGGCAAGGCAACTCGGTCCAGGGTGTCTAAACCCCCTCCCACACCCCTGTGGTAACCCAGACAGAATGGCGCCACCTTCGAGGGTCTCTGTCCAGAGGCCCGCCAAAAGTGGAACAAAGGGCTCAACCTTTGGTTTAGGAGTCACAGAGAAAAACACAGACGCCATTTTACAACCCGAGTTCTGGCAGAAAATACCACTCGATAAACCTATTTAAGATAAGTAGATCGGTGGTACATTGGAGATTAACGAAAAACAGTATCAATCTTCAACAATGGGACGAATCCCATAGGGTTATGCTCGGGGCCGAACATAACAAGTAGTTTCCACTGCCACCAGCCAAAACTCGACGAGGGGGGACGGGACAGTGCCCCCTCGAGTAACAGATCCAGGAGTAGTCGTATTACCCCTACTAGCACGTCCACAATAAGATGGTTGGTACTAGTTCTGTTAGCAAATTTAGGTCTAGTAAAGCCAATGGTGACTTTACATGCCCGGGGAGACAGTAGTCAGTCCCCGGGTATGGAGTCTATGGTGGGGGGACCTGCTAGGGCGCCCCCGTGTCACGACACGTAGGGTGCAGAGTGACACACATAGAAAAACTTATGAGACCCTATGGAGTAAAAGACCCCATAGCCCATCGAAACACATTGACGGCTCAAAGGAATTACACACATACATGTCCAAGAGTGAGAGGAAAAGGGTCACACTCTTGGCAGGATGGAAAAAACAAACTCCAGAAATCCAGCAAAGCTGCTGGGGGACTCACTAGGTTAGGAAATTCAGCCTAAACAGAGAATTCTCCCTAACAGCGTGGTCTTCCGTGTGTTTTCGCATGGCCAGCTTGATACGGAGTGATTTGGCACATGAAAATCCTGCACGTCAGCGTGAAATTCGAGGAAAGGCCCTTAGCGCGTAAGCGCGTCAGCACGCATACGCGATTCTATTGGACAAAGTCCCTCAGCGCATAAGCGCGTCTGTGACGTGACCCACACGGGTGTTTCCCTCATAGCACGTGATGACGGAGCACACGTGGAAAGACTGCACGTCAGAGTGTCATCGCGTGTAATTGGACAAAAGTGCGCGTACACGCGATTGGCCTATGTACGTGTATTTCAGGGGTGCGCAGGCACTTACACACGCGAGTACATCAGCGCACGTGTATTCCGGGGTGCGCAGGAATTTTCACACGCTATTGGCCTGGGTACGTGGATTTCAGGGGTGCGCGGGAAGTTTCACACGCTCGCCTACAATACGTGCAAAGAAACACGTACGCCAGTAGGAAGCAGGCATACGTCGACCCGTGACGCATACATTTGCGCGCAAAAAACTAACAAGCTCAGACGCCAGGATGAATATACCGTTCCTAGCAGCAGTGGCCGTGGGCTACCAAAGGAGGAGGAGGAGGATAGTCAGGGCCAGAATTTTCACACCCAGAACCAGCCTTTTTGGGATGCCTGATGACCAGGTGTATGGGAGGTACAGGTTTCCACCACACATAATACTGGACCTGGTGAGTGAGTGGGAGGATGACCTCACATCACCCACCCTGTGCTCCCAAGCACTCAGCCCCCTGGAGAAGGTCCTCAATGTACTGCACTTCTTAGCCACTGGATCATTTCAGCGGACAAGTGCCATAGTGGGTGGGGTGTCACAGGCCACGCAGTCACGCTGCCTACACCAGGTCTTGAACATCATCACTGCACGCCCATCAGTCCGCAGGCACATATACCTGCCCAGAACACCTGCAGAAAGGCATGCTGCCGCCCTGGATTTTTACGGTGTGGCACAATTCCCCAAAGTGCTAGGTGCCATCAACTGCACCCATGTGGCTCTACGTCCCCCCAGGGCATCTGAGCACATCTATAGGAACCGCAAGCACTGGCATTCCATCAACGTGCAGGTAGTATGTAATGCCAAGGGATCCATCACCTCAGTATATGCCAACTATCCCGGCTCCACCCACGACAGCTTCATTTACCGAATGTCCACCCTAAGCCGGGACCTAGAAGCTGGGCGGCATGGCGATACATGGCTGCTTGTTGAGTATGAATGCCACTGCACATGCATGCATGTCAGATACTGAGCAAGGTCACAACCCCACCAATGATACCCATCACCACCTCCACAGGGGACAGTGCCTACCCTCTCAGCCCCCACATGATGACGCCAATTCGGAACCCCACCACGCCACCCGAGGTAAGATATAACACAGCCCACATTGCAACCCGGGGCATAGTGGAGCGCACATTCGGAGTGCTTAAGTCACGCTTTCGCTCCCTTGACCGTTCTGGCGGGCAGCTGTTATACGCTCCCCCAGTAGTGTGCAGGATCATAGTGGCAGCATGTGTCCTGCACAACGTTGCAACACGCCGGGGCATGGCCGTGGACATGGTGGTGCCCCCACATCCCCAACCACATGCACGCCCACTGCGCATGGGAGGGGAAAGGGCACGGGGGAGGCAGCCCGTACACAGCTAGTGGCTAATTACTTCACATAGAAATCACACCCCTGTGGAGTGCACACTGCCCTGGCACATACCATCTGACAATCAATGATGACTCAACCTGACAATGATCCTGAATGTCTGGAGAATCAACCATCAAAACCATATCAGCCTGAGATTGTTCACATGGAAGTGTTACAATGTGTGCATCCCTACCTACACAGACACCACCAATGCAGTTTCGTGAAAAAACACATTCATGCAGCTAAAATGAATACCCACTTGCAAAATGCAACATGAGGACAGTGCCATGTCACCCAACCCATCCCCAGCACCGCCACACGCCACACCATGCCATGTCATGCTATGTGCGGGTAAACAAAGTAATCCCCACAACATGACACAAGTGTCACAAAGTACAGTGTCCCTAATTGAAACTCGCGACACCTGAAATGCTCAAAGTAATGCAGGACCAACAACACACTTGAGCAGGTATTTAGCAATAACACTTATCAGCTACTGACCCTCAAAACTACCATTAACATGACATTACGAATGTAAGAAATTAGTAGTCTCACCACCTGGAAATGCCTGCACTCCCACCACTTCCAACTGTACAGTGTTGCTGCCATGTAGAGTTGTAGGTGCACTGCTGCCAACATGGACTCCATTTCCAAAGTAGAGGGCCTTGTGTAGACATGAGGAAAGGACCTGCAAATTAGGAGGTAGACATGGATGATGAGTTACACATCTATGCAACATGCAGTGTACAACACAACAGCAATATGCACTAGGAATGTATACACAGTATTGACTAGACTACCCACACATGTAGTGGGAGTCCAATGTCACCATGTACGTCAATGTCACTTGGGCACACCCTTTGCAAGCCCATGGAAACGGGAAGCAGGAGGGGTGTGTGTGACAAAAACCCAAGCATCTGAACCAAATACATGACAAGCCTGCATGTGCCCAGCCACAATGCAGCGTATGCTCACGGGAGCCACACAAGGCAACACACTGTCCCAAAAAAAAAAAAAATGAAAAAAAAATGGCCATTAATGGGCCCGGAGGGGGGGGTTGGGGAGGCCACCCAGGAGGTCCGAGGACAGGGTGCACATCAAAACCCACCTGTGTGGATCTTGCGAAAAAAAACACCTCCGTGGGCTCATGGCCCACACAGCTACCCTAATGTGGGAGTATCACTGCTGTCGCTATTCTCACCCTGTGCAGCTGCATCCGGAGGTGGTGGCATTATGGGAGGCAGCCCACGCAAGGCCCTAGTCTGTTCCTCCATGGCTGCAAGCATGCGGGTGTGGTAGGTCTCGTTCTGGAGGATGAGTGTGCGGAGGTCCCCATGCAACAACTCACGGGATGCCCGGACCTCCGCCCCCATTGCCTGCATCTCAGCTGAGAGCGTACGGGTGAGATGCTCCAGCTGCTGTTCTGTCCTTCGGTTTGTTGAAGCCTCAAGCTCAACAAGAGTCGTCCTGAGGTGAAGGAGTTCCAGCCTCAGGGCTTCCCTGTGGCCCTGGGACTCTATGGAGATGGCTTCCTGCAGAGTCGCCAGTGCCGCCCGCCTGTCCCTGTTGGACGCCAACATGTCCTCCCTGTGTGACTGGCAGATGGAGTCGGTTGCCTGCTGTAGTCGCTCCATCAGCCTTTCGGGGGGGACAATGGAAGTGGCCACCCTATCCATGGCCTGAGCCATCATCTCTGATGATGCTGCCTGTTGGGTTGCCATACGGTAAATGGATTGCTCCCATGCAGTATTGCCAGGTGGCGTACGGCCACCACGTCGGCGGGCACCACACCTGTCTGGGGCAAGGCGAACTGCGCCTTGCTGTGCCGGCACTGCCTGAGGCTGCAGGACTGCATTCCCCCTCTGATCTGCTGACCCAGGAACAGGATCAGATGTCGCGGAGTGTGACCCTGCATCTGTAACCACCAAAGGCGTACCTGCCAACACTGACATCCCCATTGAGGGTTCTAACCCTGGTGCAGATGGGTCGGACAGAACAGAATCCCTCCCAGGAACACTCACCTGCAACGGCACGTAGGTCTCATCATCCGAATCAACACCTGAGTACAGCTCGGGGGAGGTGCAGCCAGAGACACCCCTTGAGAGCACGACCTGCAGCAGTTGTGGGTTCTCACCCACCACCACACCACGTCCCTCACTGGTGGTCGGTCGGCCCTCAGACCCCTCCTGGGTCTGCACCATCTCCACAACCTCAGCAGTATCAGGTGCGTCTTCCCCTGCAAAGACATAAAAGAAAACAAATGGAAACAGGCATTAGCACCATGGCACACAATGAGGGCTGAGAAGCAACAGAACCAGTACTTGATTGACAGATGTCCCACATGACTAAAACCCTCCCATGCATGCACCCTCACTGCGTATGAAGGGGAGGCAAATGGCACACATTGATGACACCAAGATGGAAGATGAACACATTTGCTGCATGCTGCCTAGCAGTGGCATCACACATTGGCCTGTGATTGCCAGGTGAAATACACATGCCATCACACAGATGGCATGTACCATTGCTATTGAGTGAAGATGGAGAGGAGGGCAGCACTTATTCATTCAGTCCAGTTCCCTCATGTAATAGCTTTTCTAATTCAAACAGTTCTGATTTTTCACCTGGAGCTGCGAGTCCAAAATGGTCTGATTGCACAGGGACATGTCTAAACAAATGATATCCAGGTAACAAAGTCACTCCACTTTACCATAGCCATGTCAGACATGTGACTAGAGGACTGAGAAATGCCTAGTAAAAGTGGTGGAATGCAAACAATCTGCCTGAATGAACAGAGAAAAATAAGCAACAATGTTGTGGCAAGGTGACACTTCAAGGGCAACTGGCGTGCTGTTGGGCTAGATGTCTACTGTTGGCAGAAGGGATACTGCTATGGCCAAATGCTGCTGCGCAGAATGTATTGCATGAAGCACATGGGCGACCCAAACAACTCAGGCGCACACACCCTCACCTGGCACACAAACAGAAGCCCTCACACACACACCATGCACATGGATGACACACACATGCATGTGCACTCACCGGACAATGCCTCATAATCTGGCAGATCTCTCACGCCTTGGATCTGTTCCTCCGTGACGTAGGGCCCAGCGACTGACTCATGTGGAGTGAGTTCCATGTCTTCTACTGGAGACCCACCTCCAGTCACTAGAGTTGCGGCATGACTTGAGGCCAGCTTATTCTTTGCCCTGCGCTCTAGGTCATTCCAGCGCTTATAGCAATCATTGGCTGTGCGCCTCACTATTCCAAGGGCACTTACGATGTCCGCAACCGTCTGCCAGTGTGCCTGGCGTTGTGCAGGTGTGGTCTTGGATCCTGCAACAATGACCATTTCGTTATCATGTGCGGACAAATACTCGACAAGTGCATTCAGTTCGGCATCCGTGAAGCTGGGCTTCCTCGACGGGCCGGACTGTGTAGCCGTGTCTGGGGCATCAGCCTGTGCCGGACGAGCACTCTTCCTCTTCCGCTTGGAAAGTGGTGGTGATCCTGAGTGTCCTACGCCGCTCTGGACACTAGGGGCAGGAGCCCTGGTGGACTCTGTATCAGGAGTGTGGGATTGCACACTCAGCATGGGAGTTGGTGCAGGCATTGGCTCAAGTGTAATGGTGTCAGAGGGAATGTCAGCAGGATGGACTAGGACCGACACTGTCCTGGCTGGGTGTGTGAGAGCTGGGGTGGATGGAGCCGCAGCTGCCCCTGCAGCCTCTCCACCTTGCCTACTTGGGGCAGCAGATGACCTTGCTGCCCCTGATCCACGTGGCCTGATGACATCAACGTGCACTAGCGCACGTGTCATAGGCCTGCTGACCTGGAAGTCAGCCATGGAGTCAGCCAGGTCTGGTGCCACAATGGGCTGGTCCAACAAGGTCTGAGCATGGATGGTGTCAGCCACATCACCCTCAACCAGGGGGGGCGGGGGGGGATTATGGGTGCCCTTGACTGGTCCTCCACACATGGGGGGACAGGGTCACCCTGCAAGTAACGACCACGTCCCCTACCGGATCCACCACGGCCACCACTTGTGGCTCGTCCACCTTTGCCACCCTTACGGATTCCTCGCCTCCCAACCATGGCACTGATGTTAATGTGCGTATGGGAGTGGCTGTAAACTATTGTCCTGGGCAATTGGGGGTCAAAGGGGTTGGGTACCAGATGGTAATCGTACCCTAGTGCTCTAGCAAGGCTGAATGTGACCCCTGGGGAAAGATGATGGGTCACGCAACGCACAGGAAGCCCAAAAAAGGGAGATAACGTGCACGCAACCCCTCCTAGACCACGTGTGCGGAAAAATAAACCTGCACTACGCTGTGGCACCCAGTAACACAAGAATGAACGTATGCGTGTCACACGCAGCCTAGAATGACCTCTGAAGGGGTAGGCTACACACGGGGCAAGCACAGATGTTAGATACGTGCGTGACTCACCGTCTGCCAGGAAAAAGAGCGTGAAAAAGAAGCGCGTGTGCGCGTTGGCAACACCCCCGCCAAAAGAAGAATTGTACACTGTCTGAGGAGACAGGATAACAGTAGAAGGGAACGGTGTTTTAGGGAACAGGCCCAGGAAAACCAGAAAAAGAGGAAATAGAGAAAAAGCTGTCAGAGGTAACAGGGAGTACGAACTTGAAACGCCGTGAAGTAAATCGCGTGTGAAATGACAAGAAGTACAGATTTCACCCACTCGCTCTCCACGAAAAGCACGTACAAGGAAATGGTGTTCTACACGTACCTTTTATGCAGGCCCACACGTCCAGCGTCACTTCCGCGTGTATGCGCTAGGGCCATTTCCACCAATTACACGCTTTGTCACTTCCGCATGTATGCGCTAGGGCCATTTCCACCAATTACACGCTTTGTCACTTCCGTGTGTACGCGCTAAGGCCATTTCCACCAATTACACGCTTTGACACTCGGACGTGTCTTTCATTTTTTTAACACGCAACATTTCAAACGTGTGCCATATTCAACGTGCACGTGACTTCATAGACGCGCATACGCTGGTGGCCTTTGGACCAATGAATGTACAGACGTCTGCTGACGCGCTTACGCGCTAAGGGCCTTTCCTCGAATTACACGCAGACGTGCTGGATTTTCACGTGCAAAATCACTCTGTATCAAGCTGGCCACGCGTTCACACACGGAAGACCACGCTCCTGCCCAGAAGGCCGAATTACTGCCCCCCAGAGCCCTGAGAACGCTCCCACCTGCCATCTGCTGCTGCCTGACTGTCTGCTGCCCACGTGCCCTGCCATTTGCTGCCTGCACATCAGCCAGGGGTGCTGTTGCTGTGACCACCCCTGCTGGAACCGAAGACTCCCGACTGCTTTTCCATCGCCCCACAGCCCAGCCCCAGGACCCAGTTGCCCACCCACTCCTGCCTCTGGGGTTGCCATGTCGGGCACTGCAACATCTGGCACCAGTGGCAACCCCGGCCAAGGAGGCAGAGGGGCACCAACTTCACTGCCACCGAAGTTGGTGTCCTGGTGGAGCATGTCCTGGGGCAGTATGATGCACTCTTCGGAAGGTTGCGCGCCGACAAGGAAGGACGGACTCGGATCTGGATGGACATCGTGACTGCCATCAACGCGGAGGTGGTGGCAGTCCGCGACTACGAACGTGTCAGGAAGCGCTGGGAGGACTTCAGGTCCAGGACCCTCAACAAGGCCCGGCGCCTCCTGAAGGCAGCGGATGCTAAGGGGCGCCGGGGCCACTTGTCGGAAGATCAGATGAGGGTCCTGGAACGCATATCCCCAGCGCTCCACGTCCAGGTCCTTGAGAGGCAGACCCGTCTGGAGTCGAGCGGTAAGTGTACATGCATACTGATTGTAGGCTGTGCGTGTGGTGTGCCAGGAGTGTGCAGGTTGAACATGTATTTTTATGTGGGCAAGTAGGGGGGGGTGTACAGGGCAATGAGGGTGACACATGCAAGGGGTCTCATGTCTGACACATGGATGGTGCTTGTGTGTGTGGGCTTGCATGGCACAGGATGTGGAGGAATGATTGTCAGGTGTGACATGGATGTCGATCGGAACACTGCGACAGTTGGCGGAGGTGTACACATGCATGCAAGTTTGGTGGTGTGTGTGTATGTGTAGTGTACTCCCTATGTTGCATGTGATGTGTGGATGACCTTTGGCTGCTCATGCTGTTGTATGTTAATGGATGGTGCTGGCTGTTGCAATATGGCTGTGGTATGGCTCATGTGTGCAAGTTGAAATGACATGTGTGTTGGGGATTGTGATGCCATGTCTGAGGTTTACCAATGCCACTCATGTATAACTGTCATGTGTGTATGAGTCCATTGTACAGTGCCCTGATGCCTGTGTTTTCTTTCTCCCTGTCTGCAGCGTCAACTGATGAAGAGCGCGGAGAAGGTGCTGTGGAGCACAGCGGCAGGGGTCGCACCACCAGCCGGAGACGCAAGGCTCGGATCCCCTCCCAGGTTCTGATCTCGTCGGTGAGTGAGGAGTCTGGTTCCGTGTCCCAGGCCGCAGCTGCCGAGGGGAGGTCCAAGAGGCGGAGGTTGGAGTTGGACTCCTCTGCAGCAGAAGGGGCAGCTGGGACCCCACAGGGCCCAACGGAGGAAGATGGCATGGAGTCATCCAGGTTGGTGGGGGGTTTGGAGGAGGAGGAGGCCGTGCAAGCGACAGAGGCGGGGTCTGGAGGTGGGGATTCCACTGGTGCTAGTGGTGCAGTGCAGGATCATGGACAGGAGGCAGCACAGGCCGCCGCGGAGGTGCCTGTGTGCAATCCTGTCCCTGCTCCTGTCACTGCATCATCTTGCACCAGCGGGGATGCCTACCTCCAGACCCGTTCTCAGGGAGGGGATTGGCTTACAACACCTGGCCTTCCTCTCCCTGCGGATGTGGCTATCCTGCACCAGGTTGAGCCTGTCCAGGGTGGGGTGGCGTTGCGTCAACGGGCCATGCGAGCTGACCTGCAGTCTTTTCATGATGAGTCTACACGTCTTCTCGCATGGCTCGTTGACCGCGTTGACCCACTGGGACAGCTCACCCGGGCTGGATTCCTCCGTTTCCTGGACCTTGTTCGGACCCCCTCCTCCACAGAACCCCTTATGCCCCAGTCGTCCTCCATGCCATCTTCCCACCCATGTGTCACCTGGGTGCCCTGTGGAGCTTCCTCCGACCGTGCGGCCAGGCTGGTGGACAACAGATCCCTGCCACAGTCAGGAGTCGGACGTCCAGCAGGGGTGGCCACATCAACGACTGCACCCCAGCTGGAGGAGGATGTGCAGGCACCATCGGACAGGGCACATGGACAGCAGCAGCTGCAGCAGCAGGAGGCTAGAGGTGGGAGCCACGATAGCTCGGGGCCTTCAACATCGGAGGGGCAGGCATCGGCCGGAGGGCAGGAGGACCCTGGACGGGAAGTGTCTTCCGTGTGGCAGCGGTTGGGCCACGCCATAGATGCGGAGCGGCGGCGGGCGGAAGAGGCGCGGCTCACGATGGTCAGGGCGGAGAACTCCATGCGGAGGGCCCTGAGGCGGGCCGAGTGCCTCGAGGCAATCCGCAGGGAGTTGGAGGTGAACATGTCGGCGTCCCTGCGGACCCTCGGGGCCATGGAACAGGACCGCCTCCGGGACATAGACGAGGAGTTCGATGATGCCCTGGCCCGGAACACCACTGAGTGAGCCGCTGGACTGGCCCGCTGCCATTGTATATAGTTATTTAGTGATAGGTTTCCTTTATAGTTTATTTTTATTTGGAGTCGACGGACACTGCTCCACCTTTTGTATATAGTTCCATTTTAGATAGGTTTTTCGGTAGGTTTCATTTCTTCTGATGGACCCTGAATACTTTGTACATAGCTGGACTTTGCATTTGGATATTTTTTTTACTATGAATATTTTTTTCCATGGAGCAATGGTTTTCTATTTCTTTTTTCCCTTCATTTCCTTTTTATGGACTTGAACTTTGGAAGAAATTTTTTTGGATTATCATTTATTGATTTTAATTTGAAAAGGGACAGGCAGCTTAATTTTTTTTTTTTTTTGTGTATTTTGTTTAATTTTGATTGCCATTACTGTTGTTTTTAATACATTATTTTGATTTTTTCATTCTTCAATGTGTGGTTTCATCTCATTGTTTTCATGCATGTCATGATATGGGTTTTCAGGTTCACTTGCAACCATTGTGTGTGTGTGACACACATGTGTTCATTTACATTGTTTCCATTGGAGTAGTATCATGGGCGCATGTAATACTTGGTTGTGTCTTTGGGCTGTGGTGGCTGGCCATGAGGCCCATGCTTGAGGATTGTCAGGGCCTGTGGGCAGGGGGACATGAGTGGGGGCCTGATGGAGGCTGCCCCTGCACTGCTGGGGGTGGGGGTGATAGGGGACTTGAGTGGGGGCCTTGTGGCGGGTGCCCCACACTGCTGGGAGGGGTGGGGGGTGGGAGACATGAGTGGGGGCCTGGTGGAGGCTGCCCCTGCACTGCTGGGGGGTGGGGGTGGTGGTAGACATGGGTGGGAGCCTGGTGGGGGCTGCCCATGGTGGCTGGGGGGTGGGGGTGGGTGGAAGACATGAGTGGGGGCCTGGTGGAGGCTGCCCCTGCACTGCTGGGGGGTGGGGGTGGGTGGGAGACATGAGTGGGGGCCTGGTGGAGGCTGCCCCTGCACTGCTGGGGGGTGGGGGTGGTGGTAGACATGGGTGGGAGCCTGGTGGAGGGTGCCCCACAGTGCTGGGGGGTGGGGTGGGTGGGAGACATGAGTGGGGGCCTGGTGGAGGCTGCCCCTGCACTGCTGGGGGGTGGGGGTGGTGGTAGACATGGGTGGGAGCCTGGTGGAGGGTGCCCCACAGTGCTGGGGGGTGGGGGTGATAGGGGACATGAGTGGGGGCCTGGTGGAGGGTGCCCCACACTACTGGGGGGGGGTGGGGGGTGGTAGACATGGGTGCGAGCCTGGTGGGGGCTGCCCATGGTGGCTGGGGGGTGGGGGTGGTGGGAGACATGAGTGGGGGCCTGGTGGAGGCTGCCCCTGCACTGCTGGGGGGTGGGGGTGGGTGGGAGACATGAGTGGGGGCCTGGTGGAGGGTGCCCCACAGTGCTGGGGGGTGGGGTGGGTAGGAGACATGAGTGGGAGCCTGGTGGAGGGTGCCCCACAGTGCTGGGGGGTGGGGGTGATAGGGGACATGAGTGGGGGCCTGGTGGAGGGTGCCCCACACTGCTGGGGGGGTGGGGGGTGGGAGACATGAGTGGGGGCCTGGTGGAGGCTGCCCCTGCACTGCTGGGGGGTGGGGGTGGTGGTAGACATGGGTGGGAGCCTGGTGGAGGGTGCCCCACAGTGCTGGGGGGTGGGGTGGGTGGGAGACATGAGTGGGGGCCTGGTGGAGGCTGCCCCTGCACTGCTGGGGGTGGGGGTGATAGGGGACATGAGTGGGGGCCTGGAGGAGGGTGCCCCACACTGCTGGGGGGGGTGGGAGACATGAGTGGGGGCCTGGTGGAGGCTGCCCCTGCACTGCTGGGGGGTGGGGATGGTGGTAGACATGGGTGGGAGCCTGGTGGGGGCTGCCCATGGGGGCTGAGGGGTGGGGGTGGGTTGGAGACATGAGTGGGGGCCTGGTGGAGGCTGCCCCTGCACTGCTGGGGGGTGGGGGTGGGTGGGAGACATGAGTGGGGGCCTGGTGGAGGCTGCCCCTGCACTGCTGGGGGGTGGGGGTGGTGGTAGACATGGGTGGGAGCCTGGTAGAGGGTAGCCCACAGTGCTGGGGGGTGGGGTGGGTGGGAGACATGAGTGGGGGCCTGGTGGAGGCTGCCCCTGCACTGCTGGGGGGTGGGGGTGGTGGTAGACATGGATGGGAGCCTGGTGGAGGGTGCCCCACAGTGCTGGGGGGTGGGGGTGATAGGGGACATGAGTGGGGGCCTGGTGGAGGGTGCCCCACACTGCTGGGGGGGTAGGGGGTGGTAGACATGGGTGCGAGCCTGGTGGGGGCTGCCCATGGTAGCTGGAGGGTGGGGGTGGTGGGAGACATGAGTGGGGGCCTGGTGGAGGCTGCCCCTGCACTGCTGGGGGGTGGGGGTGGGTGGGAGACATGAGTGGGGGCCTGGTGGAGGGTGCCCCACAGTGCTGGTGGGTGGGGTGGGTGGGAGACATGAGTGGGAGCCTGGTGGAGGGTGCCCCACAGTGCTGGGGGGTGGGGGTGATAGGGGACATGAGTGGGGGACTGGTGGAGGGTGCCCCACACTGCTGTGGGGGGTGTGGGGGGTGGGAGACATGAGTGGGGGCCTGGTGGAGGCTGCCCCTGCACTGCTGGGGGGTGGGGGTGGTGGTAGACATGGGTGGGAGCCTGGTGGAGGGTGCCCCACAGTGCTGGGGGGTGGGGGGGAGTGAGACATGAGTGGGGGCCTGGTGGAGGCTGCCCCTGCACTGCTGGGGGTGGGGGTGAAAGGGGACATGAGTGGGGGCCTGGTGGAGGGTGCCCCACACTGCTGGGGGGGGTGGGGGGAGGGAGACATGAGTGGGGGCCTGGTGGAGGCTGCCCCTGCACTGCTGGGGGGTGGGGGTGGAGGTAGACATGGGTGGGAGCCTGGTGGGGGCTGCCCATGGGGGCTGAGGGGTGGGGGTGGGTTGGAGACATGAGTGGGGGCCTGGTGGAGGCTGCCCCTGCACTGCTGGGGGGTGGGGGTGGGTGGGAGACATGAGTGGGGGCCTGGTGGAGGCTGCCCCTGCACTGCTGGGGGGTGGGGGTGGTGGTAGACATGGGTGGGAGCCTGGTGGAGGGTGCCCCACAGTGCTGGGGGGTGGGGTGGGTGGGAGACATGAGTGGGGGCCTGGTGGAGGCTGCCCCTGCACTGCTGGGGGTGGGGGTGATAGGGGACATGAGTGGGGGCCTGGAGGAGGGTGCCCCACACTGCTGGGGGGGGTGGGAGACATGAGTGGGGGCCTGGTGGAGGCTGCCCCTGCACTGCTGGGGGGTGGGGATGGTGGTAGACATGGGTGGGAGCCTGGTGGGGGCTGCCCATGGGGGCTGAGGGGTGGGGGTGGGTTGGAGACATGAGTGGGGGCCTGGTGGAGGCTGCCCCTGCACTGCTGGGGGGTGGGGGTGGGTGGGAGACATGAGTGGGGGCCTGGTGGAGGCTGCCCCTGCACTGCTGGGGGGTGGGGGTGGTGGTAGACATGGGTGGGAGCCTGGTAGAGGGTAGCCCACAGTGCTGGGGGGTGGGGTGGGTGGGAGACATGAGTGGGGGCCTGGTGGAGGCTGCCCCTGCACTGCTGGGGGGTGGGGGTGGTGGTAGACATGGATGGGAGCCTGGTGGAGGGTGCCCCACAGTGCTGGGGGGTGGGGGTGATAGGGGACATGAGTGGGGGCCTGGTGGAGGGTGCCCCACACTGCTGGGGGGGTAGGGGGTGGTAGACATGGGTGCGAGCCTGGTGGGGGCTGCCCATGGTAGCTGGAGGGTGGGGGTGGTGGGAGACATGAGTGGGGGCCTGGTGGAGGCTGCCCCTGCACTGCTGGGGGGTGGGGGTGGGTGGGAGACATGAGTGGGGGCCTGGTGGAGGGTGCCCCACAGTGCTGGTGGGTGGGGTGGGTGGGAGACATGAGTGGGAGCCTGGTGGAGGGTGCCCCACAGTGCTGGGGGGTGGGGGTGATAGGGGACATGAGTGGGGGCCTGGTGGAGGGTGCCCCACACTGCTGGGGGGGTGGGGGGTGGGAGACATGAGTGGGGGCCTGGTGGAGGCTGCCCCTGCACTGCTGGGGGGTGGGGGTGGTGGTAGACATGGGTGGGAGCCTGGTGGAGGGTGCCCCACAGTGCTGGGGGGTGGGGTGGGTGGGAGACATGAGTGGGGGCCTGGTGGAGGCTGCCCCTGCACTGCTGGGGGTGGGGGTGATAGGGGACATGAGTGGGGGCCTGGAGGAGGGTGCCCCACACTGCTGGGGGGGGTGGGAGACATGAGTGGGGGCCTGGTGGAGGCTGCCCCTGCACTGCTGGGGGGTGGGGATGGTGGTAGACATGGGTGGGAGCCTGGTGGGGGCTGCCCATGGGGGCTGAGGGGTGGGGGTGGGTTGGAGACATGAGTGGGGGCCTGGTGGAGGCTGCCCCTGCACTGCTGGGGGGTGGGGGTGGGTGGGAGACATGAGTGGGGGCCTGGTGGAGGCTGCCCCTGCACTGCTGGGGGGTGGGGGTGGTGGTAGACATGGGTGGGAGCCTGGTAGAGGGTAGCCCACAGTGCTGGGGGGTGGGGTGGGTGGGAGACATGAGTGGGGGCCTGGTGGAGGCTGCCCCTGCACTGCTGGGGGGTGGGGGTGGTGGTAGACATGGATGGGAGCCTGGTGGAGGGTGCCCCACAGTGCTGGGGGGTGGGGGTGATAGGGGACATGAGTGGGGGCCTGGTGGAGGGTGCCCCACACTGCTGGGGGGGTAGGGGGTGGTAGACATGGGTGCGAGCCTGGTGGGGGCTGCCCATGGTAGCTGGAGGGTGGGGGTGGTGGGAGACATGAGTGGGGGCCTGGTGGAGGCTGCCCCTGCACTGCTGGGGGGTGGGGGTGGGTGGGAGACATGAGTGGGGGCCTGGTGGAGGGTGCCCCACAGTGCTGGTGGGTGGGGTGGGTGGGAGACATGAGTGGGAGCCTGGTGGAGGGTGCCCCACAGTGCTGGGGGGTGGGGGTGATAGGGGACATGAGTGGGGGACTGGTGGAGGGTGCCCCACACTGCTGTGGGGGGTGTGGGGGGTGGGAGACATGTGTGGGGGCCTGGTGGAGGCTGCCCCTGCACTGCTGGGGGGTGGGGGTGGTGGTAGACATGGGTGGGAGCCTGGTGGAGGGTGCCCCACAGTGCTGGGGGGTGGGGGGGAGTGAGACATGAGTGGGGGCCTGGTGGAGGCTGCCCCTGCACTGCTGGGGGTGGGGGTGAAAGGGGACATGAGTGGGGGCCTGGTGGAGGGTGCCCCACACTGCTGGGGGGGGTGGGGGGAGGGAGACATGAGTGGGGGCCTGGTGGAGGCTGCCCCTGCACTGCTGGGGGGTGGGGGTGGAGGTAGACATGGGTGGGAGCCTGGTGGGGGCTGCCCATGGTGGCTGGGGGGTGGGGGTGGGTGGGAGACATGAGTGGGGGCCTGGTGGAGGCTGCCCCTGCACTGCTGGGGGGTGGGTGGGAGACATGAGTGGGGGCCTGGTGGAGGCTGCCCCTGCACTGCTGGGGGGTGGGGGTGGTGGTAGACATGGGTGGGAGCCTGGTGGAGGGTGCCCCACAGTGCTGGGGGGTGGGGTGGGTGGGAGACATGAGTGGGGGCCTGATGTAGGCTGCCCCTGCACTGCTGGGGGGTGGGGGTGGTGGTAGAAAATGAGTGGGGGCCTGGTGGAGGCTGCCCCTGCACTGCTGGGGGGTGGGGGTGGTGGTAGACATGGGTGGGAGCCTGGTGGAGGGTGCCCCACAGTGCTGGGGGGTGGGGTGGGTGGGAGACATGAGTGGGGGCCTGGTGGAGGCTGCCCCTGCACTGCTGGGGGTGGGGGTGATAGGGGACATGAGTGGGGGCCTTGTGGAGGGTGCCCCACACTGCTGGGGGGGGCGGGGGGGACATGAGTGGGGGCCTGGTGGAGGCTGCCCCTGCACTGCTGGGGGGTGGGGGTGGTGGTAGACATGGGTGGGAGCCTGCTGGGGGCTGCCCATGGTGGCTGGGGGTGGGGGTGGGTGGGAGACATGAGTGGGGGCCTGGTGGAGGCTGCCCCTGCACTGCTGGGGGGTGGGGGTGGGTGGGAGACATGAGTGGGGGCCTGGTGGAGGCTGCCCCTGCACTGCTGGGGGGTGGGGGTGGTGGACGACATGCGTGGGAGCCTGGTGGAGGGTGCCCCACAGTGCTGGGGAGGGTGGGGGGTGGTAGACATGGGTGCGAGCCTGGTGGGGGCTGCCCATGGTGTGCAGGTGGGTGGGGGTGGTGGGAGACATGAGTGGGGGCCTGGTGGAGGCTGCCCCTGCACTGCTGGGGGGTGGGGGTGGGTGGGAGACATGAGTGGGGGCCTGGTGGAGGGTGCCCCACAGTGCTGGGGGGTGGGTGGGAGACATGAGTGGGAGCCTGGTGGAGGGTGCCCCACAGTGCTGGGGGGTGGGGGTGATAGGGGACATGAGTGGGGGCCTGGTGGAGGGTGCCCTGCACTGCTGGGGGGGGAGCGTGGGGGGTGGAAGACATGAGTGGGGGCCTGGTGGAGACTGCCCCTGCACTGCTAGGGGGGTGGGGGTGGTGGTAGACATGGGTGGGAGCCTGGTGGAGGGTGCCCCACAGTGCTGGGGGGTGGGGGGGGTGGGAGACATGAGTGGGGGCCTGGTGGAGGCTGCCCCTGCACTGCTGGGGGTGGGGGTGATAGGGGACATGAGTGGGGGCCTGGTTGAGGGTGCCCCACACTGCTGGGGGGGGAGACATGAGTGGGGGCCTGGTGGAGGCTGCCCCTGCACTGCTGGGGGGTGGGGGTGGTGGTAGACATGCGTGGGAGCCTGGTGGGGGCTGCCCATGGTGGCTGGGGGTGGGGGTGGGTGGGAGACATGAGTGGGGGCCTGGTGGAGGCTGCCCCTGCACTGCTGGGGGGTGGGGGTGGGTGGGAGACATGAGTGGGGGCCTGGTGGAGGGTGCCCCACAGTGCTGGGGGGTGGGGTGGGTGGGAGACATGAGTGGGAGCCTGGTGGTGGGTGCCCCACAGTGCTGGGGGGTGGGGGCGATAGGGGACATGAGTGGGGGCCTGGTGGAGGGTGCCCCACACTGCTGGGGGGGGGTGGGGGGTGGGAGACATGAGTGGGGGCCTGGTGGAGGCTGCCCCTGCACTGCTGGGGGGTGGGGGTGGTGGTAGACATGGGTGGGAGCCTGGTGGAGGGTGCCCCACAGTGCTGGGGGGTGGGGTGGGTGGGAGACATGAGTGGGGGCCTGGTGGAGGCTGCCTCTGCACTGCTGGGGGGTGGGGGTGGTGGTAGACATGGGTGGGAGCCTGGTGGAGGCTGCCCATGGTGGCTGGGGGGTGGGGGTGGGTGGGAGGCATGAGTGGGGGCCTGGTGGAGGCTGCCCCTGCACTGCTGGGGGGTGGGTGTGGGTCGGAGACATGGGTGGGGGCCTGGTGGAGGGTGCCCCACAGTGCTGGGGGGTGGGGGGTGGTAGACATGAGCAGGTGTGCAGGGTAGTCCCCTGTTTTGTGGGCTGCCTGCAGGGGCCGTGGAGGGTGTACAGGGAACACCTGTGAGGACCCACCCAGCCTAATCGCGTGTGTAACTTCCCACGCACCCCTGTAATACACGTACCCTGGCTAATCGCTTGTAAAACTTCACGCGTACCCCTGTAATACACGTACCCAGCCAAATCGCATGTGATAATTCCCGCGTACCCCTGTAATACACGTACCCAGCCAAATCGCGTGTGATAATTCCCGCGTACCCCTGTAATACACGTACCCTGGCTAATCGCGTGTAAAACTTCACGCGTACCCCTGTAATACACGTACCCTGGCTAATCGCGTGTAAAACTTCCCGCGTAACCCTGTAATACACATACCCTGGCTAATCGCATGTAAAACTTTCCGCGTACCCCTGATATAAACGTTACCCGCTTTGCGTTCCTTGTTTGGCAGCCCTGTAAACTGGTCCAGGGTTAGCGCAGCCCTTTGCTATGATTTAGCGATTTTGATGGCTTTTCCTTGCGTGCGGGCGTTCTTGGGGGCGTTACTGGCACTGCTGCCGGGTCGCTGCGATACTCTGCGCCATGGCTGGTTTGGGAGCCTAAAATCCATGAATACTCTGTGCGCGGAAATCAGTTTTGGCGCACGCGCCTGGCGCAGACAATCGCACGCGGACACTCTGCGCCAGCCGCTTGCGACACTTTTCTGCGAAATTCTATGAATTACCCTGTAAGTCTACTATGCATTTCGCCGTGCTTATTTTGCATGTTGTATTCTTGTGCTTAGCGTTTCTAACCTGTAGTAGCCTACGGCTCATCCAGCCCACTTTGCTCAATTCTACTTTAGTCATCTGACTTTCGCACCTTCCCAATGTTGCTACTTTCACATGCCCACTGCATTCCCTGCTCATAACGTAATTAACCTGTACCTAGCGTACTGTGTTTTAGAATCCTTTGTATTAGCATTTAGCGTATAACACATTCATTCAACCTGCACCTTAGCCTACTGTGTTTTAGAATCCTGTGTATCAACCTATTGCTTATGAACCATCACTGCTTAACCCATAGACTGCTGTTCTCAACTTACTCTGCCTGCCTTTGCACCAACTGCATTCTCACCTCACTGCGCTCCTGGTCCTATCATCACCACTAAATTACTGTATGCTAACTCAGATTAGTACCCTAGACTTGTATCTCACTATGTACCGATCTTTCTAACACTTAGTATCCCATTCTTGCCACTCGCCACAACATCTAGCCTTAAGCCCCCTTCAATAACCAGCACATGATAGGCACACCCTGCACTACACTGCACCTACATAGTAGAGTCCATCACTGCACAATGCCTTGCCCAAACCCCTATTTGAACTGACAAGCCTTATGGCTGGAACACTTCGCTACCAAACCAACGCCCAATCAACGATGCGCCCTCTACCTGAGGAACCTGAGATTAGGCTCAAGATTCTGCCACACATCCAAACTCGCAAACCTTCCTACTACTATTAAACTGCCTACCACCCAGGATAATCCCTTAGCAATATCTGAACCCCTAGACACCATACCACCCAACCCCAAAGACGCCTCATCCTCCTGTCTCAATAGCCATTCTACTACTAAAGACATCATGATCAAAATGTCCTTCGTCAACGCCAGATCTCTCCCAGCCCATGCGCTTGACATTGCTGACTTTATTGTTTCCCAAGACCTTGACAACTTAGCCATCACCGAAACATGGCTACACGCTGCAGCTGGTCCCTCCCCAACTCTGGCCGTCCCGGATAAAAATGCCATCATTAGATGCAATAGAAATTCCAACCTATCCAAAGGAGGTGGCGTAGAATTTATCTTCAGAAGATCGCCAGAACTCAGGCCTATTTCCAACCAACAGATCCCATCAGCTGAACTACCATCAGTCAAACTGCCGATATCACCAAATCAAACTGCCATAATGCATCTCATTCACCAGGACCCATTACCACCTTTGCTGACGATATCACATCTCTCTTCGCAGCAAACACCAAACCCAAGACCCAAATTCTACTACTAGGGGACGTCAACCTAGGTTTCCAAGACCCTAATGACTCTAAAGCCCTGGATCTGGCCAACACTCCAGCAGACTTCGGATTTACCCATCACATCTACGAACCCACACAGGGAGAACACTGGATTGGCTCTTGGATCTGAACTGTAGCATCAATAGGGTATCCATCTCACCTTGTCTATGGTCAGACCACTACTAGATTACCTTTGCTATTAAATCCAGCCCCCAAAGCCTCAAACCAAACATTGCTACCTCCATCAGTAACAGAAATAAGAAGGACATTACTAAAGAGAAACTTCTCCCTCTTATCCTTCCTCTCCTTAACAAAGCATCAGTATCCTGTTCAGGCCTCACAGCTCTAGTTGCCATCTACAACCAAACTATCCTAAAAACACTAGACATCATAGCCCCACTAAAACTGCGAAAACCCAAACCCCATGGTTATCTTAACTTGTGGTTCACATCACACCTGAGAGAACTACGCAAAGCAAAAAGAACTGCTGATGCACAATGGAAAAGTCTTCCAACGGATGCCAACAAAAGCTCCCTGATCCTAGCCTCTTCTAACTACAAAGAAGCAATATTCCTTGCTAAAAAAAGACACTTATAACAAGTGTATTTTTCAGGCTGAATCCAACACCAACAAACTCTTTAAGAGCTTAAAAGAACTTGAATCCCCAATAGCCTCCCTTGACAATTGCAACTCTGACACCACCTGGTGTACTAACATTCAAAAAGTGCTCCTTGATAAAATCGGCACTCTCCAAAATAAAATGAATGCCATAAAATGCAGCCTTCTCTCGGATTCACTGCCTTACCATCCCCCTATTACTAATTTACCAACAACAAATTCCTCTAAACCCTTTTGTTTTTCACCACTCTCCAACCCGGAAGTGGAAAACATTATTAAAAAACTCAAACCTTCAAACTGCCAAGGCAATTCTTGTCCTGACCATGTCATCAAGGATGCAGCCTATGATCCAGCCCCATTCATCACCACCTTTATTAATGCCTTGTTCAAATCTGGCTCAGTCGCCAATAATCTCGAGGACGTGTGGGTCATCCCACTAATAGAAAGAAACACCTTAGATCCTAGTAACCCCTCCAACTATAGACCCAACACCACAGTACACTTTTTACTAAAAATCTTGGACCACGCCGCGTATTCACAAATACAGGACTATCTAGAATCTAACAAACTTCTTGGCCTCCAACAATCTGGGTTGCGTCCTAGGCACGGAACGGAACTGAAACTGCCCTCGTTGACCTAAAATCATAAATTGAAGACCTAAATGACAAGGGCAAATTGGCTCTTTTACTCCTGCTAGACCTATTGGCAGCTTTTGATTTGGTCATCCATCAAATCGTGTGCCATTACCTCAAAAACGGCAGCCCACTTCCCTGACGAAGCCACCTCATGGGTCAGATCCTTTCTGGCAAACAGAACTATGAGGGTCTTTTCCCCTTCAGCTGTTGCTGAACCTTCACCTATCTTGTGTGGGGTCCCGCAAGGGTCATGTGTTTCACCCACACTGTATAATGTCTTCACAAAGCCACTATTTGATATCCTTGATTGTCTGGGTCTCACATATGCGAATTATGCTGACAACACCCAGATACTCATTCCTATCACTGATGACTAAGCGACTGACTCAAAAGCCCTGAATGATGTTTACCTAGTCATCCAGGCTTGGATGGCACATCACAGGCTTTGCTTATGATAAAGCTGAGCTACTTATCCTAGGTTCCCATGGCAGACTTAATACATTGGATCCCGCCTTCAAATCATTTGTCATTGACAGCAATACAAACAAAGTATCTAATGATACCAAAACCTTAGGTATCTACCTTGACTCTAACTTATCGCTCACAAGACAAACTAACGCTGTGGTCTCGGCTTCAGCATACACATGCAAACTTATCACTGCATGTAGACCAGGGGTGTTGCTAGATCTGGAAAAGATACGGGGCTATGCTAATTTTGGGACTGCCGGACTAGGGGCTAGCTAGCCTTTTTGGTTGTAATCCCTGAGCTTCTATCCAGGGCTACAACCAAAAGACTCGGGGCTATAGCCCCCTCAGCCCCCTCCCTAGCAACGCCTCTGATGTAGACCATTCCTCTTACCTGCAAACTGTATCATCCTATCCAGAACCCTCATTATGGCAAAAAATGACTTCTGTAATGCACTATACCTCAGAACCAGCCAAAGAAACATCAACAAGCTACAGGTTACACAGAACAATGCCATCAGGGCTGCCCTAAACATCCCTAGGAACATTCCACATCTCTGATACTAGACGTAGCCTACATTGGCCCCCTGTGGCCCACAGAATATCCCTCAAGACACTTTCTCTCACCCATAACTGCCAAGACAACAGGGCTGCCATCTACTTAGCTGCCCGCTTCATCTCCCACTCCTCAACCCACCCTTTGAGATCTGCGCAAGCCCACACACTATCCACACCCAGATTTAAGCTGCAAAAAGCAGGTGGGTCCAGCTTCCCTGTTCTCGCTGCCAAACTGTGGAATACACTACCTAACCTACTTAGAGCGGAACCATTTTACCACACTTTTAAGAGAATAACTAAAACCTGGCTCTCTGCTCAAGACTGTCCCCAGGCCGCACCTAGGTTTGATCCTACTCGGTCTACTGCTACCACACCTTCCTCGCTTGTTCCCATCTGGAAACTACGTACATACTTTCCTCTTACCACTGTGAATTTACCTTGTTGGCAATCTAGTGTAACATATCTTTGCACACGATTGTAACTCTATCCATATCTATTCACTGAACTCGCTTGTAACATTGTAAATTGCTAGCAGCTTCAAATGTAATATCTGTAACCTTGTCAAGTGCTAGCAGCTTCAAATGTAATACTGTAAAGACTGGAGGGGGGTGTCTGTACTTCTGCTCTCTATATGGTAGAGGAGAGGCACAGAGGACCCCAGCCAAGATTCTCTATTATTGGTACGTGGTCGAGTAATCAAGGCCTAGCTTCTAAGGAGGTGATGCGGGCTGGTTCTTTAGTACAGTGTAGTCCCCAAGCACCCACAAAGGAATGTCCACACACTGTATCAGTTACAACACACTCTTTATATAATTAATGTTCAAAGGTATATACAATATCATGATAACTCACTTTGTACTCCAAAAATCAGCAATGGTAAATATATACAGTTTCTAAAGTGGTACCACTAACGTTATTAGATCTCATTAAAGTGCATCTGGTCAGAATGATACACAGATCAAAATAAAGAGGAAACCAGCAGTAGAGAGAGGAAGGAAAGCAAGAGGGTTGAACAATTGGCAGAATACTGGCCCCGATGCCTAGACACAGTTCTTTGTGGAGATCCCCCCACCTGGCCAACCTGTAAAGCAAAGCTGTATCACAAGCCCAGTCCATATATTGTTCCCCCTAGACTTTCCAATAGTTCTGCAACCCCAAAGTACCTGGCATTGCAGCATTCCTCGTCGGGGAATCGATGACCCTTCTTGAGTGCCCTCCCTTTAAGGCAGGAGTCACGGGTGGTCGAACATCCGACAGAGAACAGGTCGAGCTACGATGTTGAAGTGGCCGCGTCGTTTCTAGCGGTGCTCATTGACGGGGGAGCGTAAATGTCCTGCAAGGAAGAGGCGTGCAGGGCACCTCGGTGTCGATAGTTCTGGACCACAAAGAGTTTGAAGAACTGAGGCCCATCAAGGGCATCGAGTCGTCGGCGTCTCTGTGGTCTTTGGGTAGCGGGAAACTCACCGGTGGATGCTCCTTTGCGCGTCGACGGTCAGGCCTTCTCCAACTGGATACAGCGGCGACGATGCAGATGAGAGCGTCCTTGGATCAATGAAGTTCTTAGGCAAACCGGAGCACGGTGGCTCCGGTCGGCGATGGCGGTCATCGACAGTGGTGGACAACAGTCTGGGCGCTTCTCTTTGGAGTTCCTCAGCAGTCCCCGTCTCGGGTCGGCAGCCTGTCAAATGTCGGTCTACCTGGGAGCTTTGGCAAAGATCAGCTGGTGCACGATGGTCCCTCATAGCTCGGGAAGAGGGCGCCTTACCAGGTCATCTATGGGTCAGTCCTTGGAGGCACAGCAGCTTTCAGATTGTGAAGGAGAGCAACAGAAATTCTTCTCTTCCAGCAGGGCTTCAAGGTCAAGCTTCAGTTACTCCAGTTACTCATCGTAGAGGTCCCCAGATATACTGTTGATCTCCCATTCATTCCGCTGGGTCACACTCAAGCATCCAATCACGACTACGGTAATTCATGCAGGCAGGCAGCCAATCAGGCACACAGGGCATTCAGGCCATTCACTTCTCTCCGGACACTCACAACAAGTTATGTGTATTGGGACAAGTACCGAGCCATTCAACACTCCAAGCTGCATTCATACCGGTTTCGGGCAGGGCTGTCTAAACCATTGTGTCAACCACCAGATTCTACACAGCCACAACATAGAATGTATATTCGTCACGCACTCCATTCACCTAGGTCCCACCCACGGGCGTACCCACAACATACAGTCATTGAGAAGGCTGCAGCCATTCTCGCCGGAACTTCCCCACACTACAAATATGGAACTTCCACCCAACAGCCAGTCAGGCAAGAGGCCATGGTAGGCAGGAGGCCATGGGTGCCATTTTGTCTCCATCCGGAATCTACTGATTCCAATGACAGTGCCTGGGCATCCCAAAATGGAAGACGCTCAAGGCACCAGTCATTTCAGAACGGAGCTGCCACCAGCCCGTACCCTGCTCTGTGGGCCACCCACAGGTGCCCAAAAACATACACTAGGGGCGCAGGGTTGCACCCCTACCCATGGGTGCCCTAAGGGTATCCCATGGGTCTGTTCACCAAACCAAAAGAGAGAGAGCTGCACCGCCAGGAGTCCCACAGAACTCCTGCGCAGAAAACACGACAGAACACACGATAAAAAGCAGTAAAGGACAAGGATACGGAGGCCCTGTCTCTCCGATGCATTTCCAGCATCACAGTCGCCCCCCCCAGACTGAGGTGGAGGGTGCCTAATCTCCCACGGGATAGACACCCTCATCCAGACGGTCAACATACCTTCTGGAAAGGCCATCTGCATTATCGTGACTCTTCCCTGGTCTGTGCTCAATGGTAAAGTCTAGCCCTTGCAGACTAATGGACCACCTGAGCAGTTTTGGGTTTTCACCCTTCAACTACATAAGCCACTTAAGGGGCTTATGATCTGTTTGGACCTTGAAGGTAGACCCGGTAAGGTAGGGTCTAAAACGCCTAAGGCTCCAAACAATACTAAAACATTCCTTTTCAACAGTAGCCCACCTAAGTTCCCTGCCCTTAAGTTGTCTACTGATGAATATGATCGTATGTTCTCTTCCTTTGCCATCTAACTGGGACAAGACAGCTCCAATTTCGGTGTCGCAGGCGTCAGTTTGAACGATAAAGGGCTTGTTGTAATCAGTGCACACAGCACAAGGGCCCTACACATGCTTCTTTTCAAGCCATCACAGGCCCTCTGACAGTCTTCAGTCCAATTAACCTTCTTAGGCTGCTTGGGTGAAGTCAGAGCTGTCAAGGGTGCAGCTATGGTTCCATAGTGTGCCATGAAATTGCGATAATACTCTGTGAGGCCCAAAAAGGCTCTCACCTGGGTTTGAGTAATGGGAGTCTCCCAGTCCTGTACATCCTGTACCTTACTGGGGAGAGGTTGGATTCTACACCCTCCTACCTCATGACCAGGATACATGACTTTCCACTGAGCTATCTGGCACTTGGTGGCCTTGATAGTGAGGTTAGCCCTCTTTAAGGCCTGCAACACTTTCTCCAGATGCGTCAAATGCGCTTCCCAAGTGGAACTGTAGACAGCAATGTCGTCTAAGTAAGCCACACAAAAGGCTTCCAGCCCACTGAGTGCATGGTTGACCAATCTCTGAAAAGTGGCAGGGGCATTCTTCAACCCAAAAGGCATTACCCTAAACTGGTAGAGTCCCTCTGGTGTTGAGAACACCGTCTTTTCTTTGGCATGGTCTGTCAGAGCTATTTGCAAACAGCCTGAGGTAAGGTCGAAGGTGCTCACAAATTTGGCAGCATCTACCGTGTCCACGAGCTCATCAGCCCGGGGCAGTGGGTGCGCATCAGTTTTGGTGACGGCATTGACTCCTCGGTAGTCCAAACAGAACCTCCAATCCTTAGTTCCGGCCTGGGAACTTGCCTTGGGGACAAGGACCACTGGACTGGACCAGGGACAGGTTGAGGGTTCAATAACACCCAGATCCAACATCTTGCCGACCTCAGCCTGGATGGGGTCACCAGTGTCAATCTCGTGCCTACACCACGGTGTAAGGCCTGGTGTCAGTGAGAACAGAGAGGCGTACTGCCGGAGTAATGTCCTGCAGGCCTTCTGCTGCTCTGTCGTCAGATCAGGAGGGAGATGTACTCCCTCCACAGAGCCATCCTGAGGGTTGCTATGTAGCAAATCAGGAAGGGGCTCACTCTCATCCTCTTCTTGCCCTGAAGCTAGCAAGAGACATGAGACTTCGGCCCGCCTGTGGAAAGGCTTGAGCCTGTTAACATGGAATACCTGAGGGGCTACCCCAGAGGCTCCCATGTCAACCAGATAATTGACCTCACCCATCTTGGAGATTATCCTGAAGGGTCCAGTCCATTTATCTGCCAAAGCCCGAGGATTGGTAGGCTTCATCACGAGGACCTCCTGTCCCGGGGTCTAGTCCACTTGCGATGCTTTAAGGTCATGCCAGTACTTATTCAATTCCTGTCTGGCCTTAAGATTCGCTGTTGCTTGACCCAACATCTGTGTCATCCTCTGTCTGATGCCTAACACATAGTCCCCCACTTGCTTGGCGGGACCTGGAGGGTGGCCTCCCAACCTTCTCTGATTAAGGCAAGGCTCCCCCTCATAGGATGTCCAAAGAGAAACTCAAAGGGGCTGAAACCAACACTGGGTACCTCTCTGTAGGCAAACAGCAGGCATGGCAGGAGAAGATCCCTCTTCTTCCGTAGGGGCGATTCCAAAGCACCTAGCATGCATTTGAGAGTTTTATTAAATCTCTTGACCAGACTATTGGGTATAGCCTCAAGGTACCTGGTGGCATGTTCGACCAAGACCAGGATGAACCGATGTCCACCCGACGTGGAAGGGTCAAGGGGACCGACGATGTCGATGCCCACCCTCTCAAACGGTGTGCAAACCACTGGCAATGGTTGCAGTGGGGCGATGACTCGGCCTCCAGTCTTGCCAGACAACTGACAAGTTGGGCAGGTCCTGCAGTGGGACTCCACTTCTACTCCCTTCCGTGGCCAGTAGAAATGGGCATAGAGCCTCTTCTTACTCTTCTTGGTACCAAGATGACCAGCCAAGGGCACTTCATGCGCCAACTGCAGCAGGAAGGGCCTGTAAACCTGGGTTACCACCAACCTCTTGAGGGCACCAGGTTCAGGCTTAGTGGGCTCACTAACAAGGAGCTCACCCTCCCAAATAATCAGAAATGTCCTTGGCACTTCTCCTTGTGCCTGGGACAGCGCCTGTTTCCTCAGACCTTCGAGAGAGTGTCACTCTCTCTGTCCCTTACAGAAGTCGGCCTGGGAGGGTCCCCCTTCAGCTAGCAAGCATTGAAGGTCGGAATGATCCTCCGGGTTGAGAGCCTCTCCTACCGGAAAGTCTTCTGGCTCTTCTCCCACAGGAGTCGGGATGGGATTTACCACTGGACCCAGCTCGTCCGGAGCATGGATCCCAATGGGCACTGGCGTAACAGGGGCCCTGCAGCCCCTGCGGTGCGGGGGGCCCCGCCAGCACATGTCCTGGGAGGGGGCCCCACTGGAGGAAAAAAAAGAAAAATATATATATTTTTTTTAAAAACTTTTTTTCTTTTTGAATTTACTCTGCATTCATAAAGAAATGATTTCTGTAACAGAAATAATTTCTTTATGAAGGCAGAGTGACTACAAAAAGAAACATTCTTCTTGAAGTCCAAGAGCACAGCCCTCCCCATGGCATGGAAGACCCTAGGCTGGAGGTCTCCATGTCATAGGGTGGGGGAGGCCTATGACTTCAAAAAGAAATAGTTTATTTTTGAAGTCACTCTGCCTTCACAAAGAAATTATTTCCGTTATGGTTCGGTCCTTAACGGAAATAATTTCTTTATGAAGTCAGAGTGACTTGAAAAAGAAACAATGGGCCTCATTACGGGTTTGGCAGTAACCATGCTGGTGCTACCGGCAGTTGCTGCCGGACCCGTAATGATTTACTGGTGCCGACTTCCCGGTAACACCGGGGGATTACAACCTCGGCGATCCGGGAAGTCAAGCGCCGGCAAATGGTAAGTCCCCATTTCCATCAGACTCTATAGAAATGGGGACCACAGAAGCACTTGTGAAAACTCTGCGGGTGGATGCCGTTCTGCCCAGCAGGTCTGACATGCCGGGCGGGACTGCAACTGCCCGCAGAGCTGTATTATGCCGGTCTGGAAAAAATGGTGCTGGTAAACTTTCCGGCACCGTTGTTTCCAGTCCGGCATAGTTGTAATGAGGCCCAATTTCCTTTTGAAGTTTTAGGGCTCCCCTCAACCCCATGATGTGTGTGTGTGTAGTGTATGGTGAAAGGGTGCACACTTAAATGTATAGGTGGTTGCCTGTGTGAGTGTATGGTGAAAGGGTACACACTTTAATGTACGGTGGCTGCCTTGGTGTGCCTGTATGGTGAAAGGGTGCACACTTAAATGTATAGGTGGCTGACTGTGTGAGTGTATGGTGAAAGGGTGCACACTTAAATGTATGGGTGGGTGCCTGGGTGTGTGTGCCTGTATGGTGAAAGGGTGCACATTTAAATGTACGGGTGGCTACCTGGGTGTGCCTGTATGGTGAAAGGGTGCACACTTAAATGTTTGGATGGCTGCCTGGGTGTGCCTGTATGGTGAAAGAATGCACACTTAAATGTATGGATGGCTGGGTGTGCGTGCGTGTGTGTATATGGTGAATGGTTTGTGTGCTTGCGTTCAGGGGCGCAACAAAACCTACATTTCGGGGGGCTAACCCTTCAAATGCTGGGAGAGGCGTTAACTTCATTGGCGGTGGGGGAGGGGCAAACTTATTTGTTTGGGGGCATCTAATTTCTTTATGCATTTTAATGAGACTATTCTAGTGCAGCTTCAATGTTACAAGCAGTTAACTCTCTCCTTTAAGGTTGAAAGCACCCACTTAAAGACTGCTGTGAGAATGAGTGGTCTCCTGTTCCATCTCTACCCTTCCAATCACTCCCCTGGCATGCAAGTATTAAACCCACATCACAATTTCAATTGCCTAAAAATTGTGGCATTTGAATGCAGGTACTAAGAGTGAAATGCTTTATGTTAGTAATTGCTGGGCTCTTGTTAACAGTGAAACCCAGGTGCCATTTAACATCTGTGTCCTGTTCTGTCTGGCATATGCTCTGAAGGTCAGTCAGGTCAAGTCAACATAGCCCAAAATTTCAGCGGGGGTGGGGGGTGCTGCATCCCAGTCAACTCAGTGGTGTTGCACCAATACTTGTGTTTAATGCCTTGATTACTCATTACTCCTAGCCCTATTCTTCCTCATCCCAGTGTGTATGAGACAGTACTTGTGTATAAGTCACTCTGCCTCATACACAAGTACTTAGATGAGGTAGAGGTACATGGAGGTAATGCCTCACTTAGCTACCTGCAATCTTCATTACTCCTAGTCCCACTCTTCCTCATCCCAGTACTTATTTATGAGGCAAATAGCCTCATAAGTAAGCTCTGGGACAAGGAAGAGGGACGTGAAGGTAATTCTGGGCCCAGGAGCTGATTTTGGAGGTTGAGGTAGGATTGGGAGGGAGAGGGGATGTGTGGGGGGCAGGATTGTGCAACAAGTCATAATGGCTGTCCATGTCCAGGCTAAGCAGGCATGGTATGTGGTATTAGTGGCTAGAAAGGCATTTTGGTGCAGCCAGTCTAGTCATTCCTCAGTTTGGTATGACTTTTTTTAACTGGGCATTTCTGATAAAGCAGTCCTGCTAAGTGAATTACCTGGCTAGACTGCCATTTGCGTGCTGCTAGTCTAGCCATTTCTTACTGCAGCATTGTATATTTCTCTGGGCATCTGTGATCAAATTATATAAGTCATTTATAACGTGCCTGTACACAAGTGTTTCTAGGCGCGACAAGACAAGTGAGGGAAGATAGAGGGAGGACAAGACAAATGATCTTACTAGGCCTTGTGTCATTCAGATTGTGGAAGTGCGAGAACAAGAAGTGGAAGGGGAAAGGGGGGGGTAAGTGCAAGGAAGAGGGGAGGGAAAAACAGGGCAACAATGCTCTAAGTACAGCCAGGGCAGCGGGGCTCTGGGTATTGCAAGGAGAACAAGGGACTGTAGGGTTACAGTTACAGCCCCTAAGTGCGTCGTAGGCTCAGAGGCAGTGCAAGGGTGACTGATCAAGAAAGAGTCTGGCCTCAGTGAGACTCTGAGGGTAGCTAAGCAACCAGTCGGTACAGCAGACAGGTAAGTCAGGTAGGCCAGCAGGGGAGGGAGAGAGTGAAAGCAGAGGAGAAGAGGAATGTTTTGAGCTGCTTCCGGAACTTCAGGTGGTCCGGCTTAAGTTTGAGAGGGGCAGGCAGGCTATTCCATAGGGAGGCACCTGCAGAGGAGAGAGATCTACCGCCCACTCTCTGCCTGGAGAATCGTCTAACCCTTAGAGAGTTATAGGTAGCTGAGCGAATGGCTCGAGAAGGAAGATATTTTGGAAAAGAGCGTTGGATGTTGTGCGGGCCGCAGGCCCAGAAATCCTTGTGGACAATGCAAAGGGTCTTGAACTTGAACCTTGCAGCAAGTGGCAGCCAATGGAGAGATTTCAGTGCTGGAGAGATACGATCCCTGGGCTTGAGGCCAAGGATAAGTCTTGCAGTCCTGTTCTGGATTAGTTGCAGAGGGTGGACGGTAGAGGAAGGCAGATTGAGAAAGTGGCTGTTGCTGTGGTCCAGCCTAAAGAGAACCAGGGCTCTGGAGACAGTAAGCTTCTGGGGGAAAGTGAGAAAGGGAAGAGTCCCTTTGAGGAGGAGCAGCTGGTAGTGGGACTTCTTAGCGACGTCCGAGATGTGAGGAGAGAAAGAGAGAGTGGAGTCAAAGATGACACCAAGGTTGTTTGCCTCACAGGAAGGCGAAGGAAGAGGGCCCAAGGTGGGAGGCCAGAGTGAGAGAGGGAGAGCAGGTGCAGGAGTCCAAATGAAAAGGATCTCCAGTTTACTGACATTAAGGCAGAGATTGTTGGAGGCACAACAATCCTGAATTGCGGATAGACAGTTAGGAATGAGCGAGAGAGGAGAGGAGTCTGAGGGGAGCCTGAAGGAAAGCTGAGTGTCATCCGCATAACACTGAAAGTTAGAGGAGAAGGTAGAGATCAGGTGGGCCAAAGGGGCCAAGTAGAGGTTGAAAAACCAGGGGAGAGAGGAGAGAAAGGAACCAAATTGGACCTGGTAGGGGGTGTCCACGAGGAAGGAGGTCAGCCACTCAAGGGACTGATCCGTGATGCCCAGGTTCTCATGGAGTCGATTGATCAGGATTGATCAGGATGGCGTGGTTGATTGTGTCGAAAGCAGAGGAAAGATCAAGGAGGATGAGGACAGAAGCAATGCTGGAATCAATGTTAGAGAGCAGATCTTCACAGGTGTTCAGGGGAGCAGTTTCTGCGACTCTGGCAGCTCTGAAGCCAGACTGAAGGTCATGGAGACAACCAACAGATTCCGTGTGGAGAGTAAGCTGGGAGATGGCCAGCTGTTCCAACAGTTTGCACAGGAAAGGTGTGATGGAGATTGGGCAATAGTTTGCCGGGTAGACAGGATCGGCAGACGGCTTCTTGAGGAGTGGGTGCATAAGAGAGTTCTTAAGGGGAGAGGGGAACGTTTCAGTGGCGAAAGAGTGATTACAGAAATCGGCCAAGGCTGGAGCAAGGGTGTCAATATGGTCCTTGATTGTTCTGGATGAGCAGGGGAGACCTGTTTGGATGACCCTTTCATAAATCAGACTTGTCTAGAAACCTTGTCAGAGAGAAAGAGGAGAAAGAAGGAAGAGAGGTAGAAATGGCCTAAGGGGGTCCGAGAGAGAAAGAGGTAGAGAAAGAGGAGATGGAGGACAGGATGTCCTGAGTTTTAGCAGAGAAGTGAGATGACAGAGCCTTACAGAGGTCTTGGAAGGGAACAGGAGAGGTAAAGACTGCAACAGGATTGACCAGTTCTTTCCAGATTTTAAAGAGTTTGGCCGTGTTGTTAGAGGTCATGGGCTTGAATGTGTGTTTTCTTCTTGATGAGTGTAATTGCTGCGATTGTCATGTTGGTGCAACCAGTCTAGGTATTTCTAAATGTGGCCTGGCATGCTTTACTGTAACGTTATTACATGTCTACACTGGTCTACATTGTGCAGCCAGTTGGACATGTTTTCATTGTGGTATGGCATTTTTAATAGCAAAGCATTAATGTTCCTGTGCACTGTTGGTGACTTGCATCTATTGAATTGGGGTTACCCTACAAAACAATTGCAAACACTCTGGCTTTTTAGCCAATTCTTCTCAGAAAGTGTGCTGTATATCGCATTAAAACACATATTTATATGTTTCTCCTAGTGCAGTGTGCGGCATATCCCTTCAGCAGCACGTTTGCGCGTATTGCGCAAGCGTGATAATCTATGCCGGCCCAGAGTGAGGTGCGACCGGTGATTTGTTGCCGAGTTGGGGGGGCCCCCTCAGCATGGCTCGCAGGGGGGCCCCCACATTTTGTGTTATGCCACTGCCAATGGGTGCTGTCGGAACAGCAGGAAGAGCGGCTCCCTCCACAGAGACGACCTTCTTACTCCTCCTTTTCTTTCGTGCCTTGGGTTTCCCCGTCGGCAAGGGTACCGGGCTCGCAGCCGGACCCTGTGTGACCTGCTATCGGGTGACGGCCACAGCAGCCATGGGTAGACCATCCGTGATCATCCCCAATCCGACCAAATCGTTTCCCAACAAAATGGCTTGTCTCCAATCGTAATGTTGACTAAGGCTACAGGCGATAATTTGGGAGGCCCACCAGCTAACCTGGTGGTTCGCAGAGGAGCACCTACATAGTCCTCTGGCTTGAGCAGGGTCCTGTCCACCACTGTCATGCTTGCCCCAGTGTCTCTCAAACCAGTAGAAGGCTGGCCATTCAAGAGGACACTTCTCAAAAACTTACGAGTGTTTTGTGGGATAGTCGCCAGTACTTCTGCGTACTGGTCCCAGGCCCCAAGGGACACTAAGGAAATCTCTACGAGAGCACCGAAGGTGATCCCAGTAGAAGAGGGGAGGACAGTGGCCTCCACCTCAGGTACGGAGTAGGGATAGGTCAGGCTGACAGCCTGGACTCCAAGTGCCTTACCCTTACACTTGGGGTCACCCCTTTGGTGATCCAGAGCCCCACAATCCCAACATGTGGCGGGTGTGCGGGGTACGGTACTGGAATCACTGGGACCCTGCTTTGCATCAGGCGGTCCACTACTCTTACTCCCACCCACAACAGACTTATCCTACTAGGTTTTTGGGTCTTCGGAGAGGAAGGTTTTGGTTTACCCGACTGTGACTGCTTTTGAGACTCCTCAGCTTTCTGAGAGGCCCCCTTTTCTTTGTCCTTGTCCTTCCCACTGGAGTCCGTAGGGGACACCCGGTGGGAGACCCACTTGTCAGCCAACCTAGCCAGCTTAAAGGGGTCTGAAATGTTCTGGTCAGCAACATACTGACGCAGCTCTGGTGAAAGGGCTTCCGAAAAATGCTAAAAAAACAAGAGGTGAGACAATTCAACAAACCTTTTCACTTTGTAACCATCAATCCACCCCATCACGTTCATGTGTGCAGCACTCACCCAGTCAACCCAAGACACATTCTCTCGTTTCTTAAAATCCCTGAACCGTTTAAGATATTGGGTAGGCGTTTTGCCAAAATTGGCAATTAAAGCAGACTTCATGCACTCATACTGACCCCTTTCTTCAACACTCAGTTTCAGAATACAGTCATATCCAGTTTGAGGCACTCGGCTTAACAAACACTTAGCCCAATCTCTCTTGTCAACATTGTGAATTGCGCAAGCCATTTCAAACACTTGAATCCATTGGAGGATATCAGAATCCTCTGCATACACACCAACCAAATCTTTCATAAACTTGGTTGCTTGGGACCTGACACTCTCAACTGGTTTAGCGGAAGTCTCCACTCGAGATTGCTCTAGCTGGATTCGCTGACATTCAGTGTCCTTGTCTTTGAGTTCAAGATCCCTATTCTTGAGTTCCACATGCTGTGCCAACTCCTCTTTCTTAAGCTCAGCATCTATTTCCAACTTGCGATATTCAAAGGCCAATTTCATCCTTAATAACTCAAGCTCTAAGGAACTGCTGGGGTTTGGAACAGAGGCAGCAGGAATGGTGGCATTCCCAGAATCAGATTCAGCGACAACCCCCAGGGTAGAGTCCTCATTGGTTGCCTCCCCCCCTTCAAGAGCATCACAATCAGTCTGGTAGTCCACCAGGGCAGCTATCAGCTCCGCCCTAGACTTATCCACAAAGTCTAACTCCCTGGCTTCACAAGCACTCTGGAGAGCCTCTAAGATCATCCGAGTCAATTTACCATTCGCAATAGATTCCATTGTTTGTAATGCAGTTATCTTGTACACAACTAAACCTTAATTTAACAAAGTGCAGATATCCTTCGTAAGTGGCACAGTTATACACTAAGTCTTAAAACCATAAGCATCCCACCGCTGCCACCAGCTGTAAAGACTTGAGGGGGGTGTCTGTACTTCTGCTCTCTATATGGTAGAGGAGAGGCACAGGGGACCCCAGCCAAGATTCTCTATTATTGGTACGTTGTCGAGCAATCAAGGCCTAGCTTCTCAGCAGGTGATGCGGGCTGGTTCTTAAGTACAGTGTAGTCCCCAAGCACCCACAAAGGAATGTCCACACACTGTATCGGTTACAACACAGTCTTTATATAATTAATGTTCAAAGGTATATACAATATCACGATAACTCACTTTGTACTCTGAAAATCAGCAATGGTAAATATATACAGTTTCTAAAGTGGTATTAGATCTCATTAAAGTGCATATGGTCAGAATGACACACAGATCAAAATAAAGAGGAAACCAGCAGTAGAGAGAGGAAGGAAAGCAAGAGGGTTGAACAATTGGCAGAATACTGGCCCCGATGCCTAGACACAGTTCTGTGTGGAGATCCTCCCACCTGGGCAACCTGTAAAGCAAAGCTGTATCACAAGCCCAGTCCATATATTGTTCCCCTAGACTTTCCAATAGTTCTGTAACCCCAAAGTACCTGGCGTTGTAGCGTTCCTCGTCGGGGAATCAACAACCCTTCTTGAGTGCTCTCCCTTTAAGGCAGGAGTCACGGGTGGTCAAACGTCCGAAGGAGAACAGGTCAAGCTACGATATTGAAGTGGCCGCGTCGTTCCTAGCAGTGCTCGTTGACAGGGGAGCGTAAAAGTCCTGCAAGGAAGAGGTGTGCAGGGCACCTCCGTGTCGATAGTTCTGGACTGCAAAGAGTTTGAAGAACTGTGGCCCAGCAAGGGCATCGAGTCGTCGGCGTCTCTGTGGTCTTTGGGTGGCGGGAATCCCACCGGTGGATGCTCCTCGGCGCGTCGACGGTCAGGCCTTCTCCAGCAGGATACAGCTGCGACGATGCGGACGAGAGCGTCCTTGGATCAATGAAGTTCTTAGGTAAACGGGAGCATGGCGGCTCCGGTCGGCGACGGCGGTCGTCGACAGTGGCAGACAACAGTCCGGGCGCGTCTCTTTGGAGTTCCTCAGCAGTCCCCGTCTTGGGTCGGCAGCCTGTCGAAGGTCTGTCTACCAGGGAGCTTTGGCAAAGATCAGCTGGTGCACAATGGTGCCTTGTAGCTCGGGAAGAGGGCGCCTTACCAGGTCCTCTCTGGGTCAGTCCTTGGAGGCACAGCAGCTTTCAGATTGTGAAGGAGAGCAACAGTAATTCTTCTCTTGCAGCAGGGCTTCAAGGTCAAGCTTCAGTTACTCCAGTTACTCGTCGTAGTGGACTTCAGCTTCTGAACATGATTCCTAGCAGTGAGAGGTCCCCAGATATACTGTTGATCTCCCATTCATTCTGCTGGGTCACACTCAAGCATCCAATCACGACTACGGTCATTCATGCAGGCAGGCAGCCAATCAGGCACACGGGGCATTCAGGCCATTCACTTCTCTCCGGACACTCACAACAAGTTATGTGTATCGGGACAAGTACTGAGCCATTCAACACTTCAAGCTGCATTCACACCGGTTTCGGGCAGGGCTGTCTCAACCATTGTGTCAACCACCAGATACTAGACAGCCACAACATAGAATGTATATTCGTCACTCACTCCATTCACCTAGGTCCCACCCACGGGCGTACCCACACATACGGTCATTGAGAAGGGTCCAGCCAGTCTGGTCGGCACTTCCCCACACTACCATATATGGAACTTCCACCCAACAGCGAGTCAGGGGGAAGGGACAGAGGCAGGGCTTCCCGGAACTTCGGAAAGATCAAGGTAACAGGTGATGGAAGGCAAGAGGCCATGGGGGCCATTTTGTCTCCATCCAGAATCTACTGATTCCAATGACAGGGCCTGGGCATCCCAAAATGGAGGATGCTCAGGGCACCAGTCATTTCAGCACGGAGCTGCCACCAGCCCGTACCCTGCTCTGTGTGCCACCCACAGCTGCCCAAAAACATACACTAGGGGTGCAGGGTTGCACCCCTACCGATGGGTGCCCTAAGGTATCCCATGCGTCTGTTCACCAAACCAAAAGAGAGAGAGCTGCACCGCCAGGAGTCCCACGGAACTCGTGCGTGGAAACACGACAGAACACACGATAAAAAGCAGTAAAGGACAAGGGCCTGTCCCTCCGATGCATTTCCAGCATCACAAATACTACCCAACTTACCTGATATTATCTAATGTACACGTGTCTACCTCTTACTGTCTGTATGTTACTGTGCAACTACTCTTTATATTTTCTGTAACCATGTACTCTTAAGAAATGCGCCCAGATCCCCCTGGGCCTGGCGCGCATTACAAATAAAACAAAATCAAATACAAATACAGTGTCAGTACAGATCTAAAATTCTGCCCCATACTTCCTCAAACATTGTCCTTTTTTATTGACATTGAATATCACCCTTTCCACATAAACACGTTTAGACATTTCATCCAACCAATCATCCACCTTTGGAGACACCCTGGATTTCCAAACTCTCAACATTAGCTTGTTTCCCATCAGTGAGCCTCTGAACAACCATTTCTTCTGGGTTGTACATAATTCGTACAACATTTCATCATCTCCAAGGATCAATGTTACAAAATCAAAGTCTAAATAAACTCCTAATACGCTGTTAAAAATAGTGCAAAGTCTCCCCCAGAATGTTCTCTTCCTGACACATTAACAGAGCATATGCTCCAATGTTCCCACTGTGTGAGAACAGTCGCAGCAACAATCTGAGTCAGACATTCCACATTTGTACAATTGTATTGATCTTTCCTAATGATAAGGGATGTTTTACACTGAAATGCCACGGACGGTGCTTTCCTTTTCCAGCAGGCTATGAGACCGATTTAGTCTTAATTATCTCTCTCTCTCTCTCTCTCTCTCTCTCTCTCTCTCTCTCTCTCTCTCTCTCTCTCTCTCTCCTCTCTCTCTCGTCAAGACGTCAGTTGCAATGTTTGTGTTTTGATATGATATGATAGTATATTTATATAGTGATTATACACAATGGGCCTCATTACGACCCTGGCGGAGTGGGTTTACGCCAGCGGTATTCGCGGCGGACCCGTCCGCCCTACTACGAGTTCCCGTAGCGCCATGGAGCGTTTTCCGCCTGGTTTTTCCGGGCGGAGAAATCCATGGCGCTACGGGACCTTGTTGTTAATTACGCCACCGTATTTTACGGTGGCGTAATTAACGCCTTCCCGACTCCCATTATACCCTATGGGGCAAAAATGGGAATGGGGAAGGGTAAAATGGGGAATGGGGATTTACCGCCCCGCCAAGGTCGGAATGGGGCGGTAAATCCGCCAACCCCAATGGCGCTATCGGCAGCTTTCCGCCGTGCTCCATGGTGCATTTGGCGCCACGATTTCCGCCAGGGTCGTAATGAGGCCCAATGTGTTTCAAAGCACTTCAAGGCAAGGGAGCGAAACAAGGGAAATACAATGACATTCTTACAGGCCATGAACAGTAAGGATGTGAAATTAACTATCGTACTCGACCAGACAACATTTCAGTAAGAGCACAGACATAGATAAGGAAGGGAGGGGGAGAGTGGGAAGGAAATGGAAACAGACAAGTGACTACCGTACTAGGCCTGACGACATTTCTGGTAGAGCCGGAGAAAACAAAAGGTCAGGGAGAGGGGTGCCGACAGGGAGGGGAGGAACAAAACAAGTAAGGGGAGGGGAGGAGACAGACAAGGTTGCTAACATACTAGGTCCACAGACAATTCTGATAGAGTAAATACATAGAAGAAAGTAAGGAGAGAAGGGGAGGAGATAGGAAAAGGGAGAAAGGGAGAGGAGGCAAGAACAGAGACTAAGCAGTCAAAAAGAGTGGAGAAGCAAGAGGGGAGAGCGAATAGAATTTCAGGAGTCAGTAGTAACACATAATGTTGCAAGCCTGGATACAAGCATGATTCATGGCCACCATGAGAAAGGGTGACGCACTGTGAATCAATGAAGTTCATAATAATCAAATCTAGCATTGGCCACAAGACCGTAATGATGAAACCAGAATGTATCAGGACAGACTCCTGCAGAAGGAGTCTGGAGGGGGAAGGGGGAGCAGGGTAGAAGAATCAAGCAAAACAGGCGGCACCTGTTAGTCACCCAGCTGTTGCTGTGGTCAGAAGAAATACACATATCTAAAGAACTCTCTCTCTCTCTCTCTCTCTCTCTCTCTCTGAGACTCATTTAATCTTAATTCTATCTTTCTTTCTCTTATCGTTTCTCTCTCTTCCCTTCTCTCTCTCTCTCTCTCTCTCTCTCTCTCTCTCTCTCTGTCTCAGCAAGACTTCAGATGCAATGTTTGCGTTTTCCAGAGTCACCCATTTGCTCTCTATTCAGCTAAATGTTATCTTATGATGTTATGTTCAGATTATTTCTAAAGTGCACGTTCAACAATCAGCATCTTGGCACTAAAGGACCCCTACAAGAAACGACATCTAGGCAGAGAAACCTGACTAAAATAAAACAGATACGTTTTTAAAGAACATCTAAAAATAAAGTGTTCTTCAGTGGCCCGAAGTGGGTGCAGCAATTTATTCCACAGCATAGCTGCTGCCACTGAAAATGCTTGGCCCTTCACCCTGGAACATCTAAAGCGTGGGATCTGAATAAGATGTGCATTCTACGAGCAAAGAGCTTGAGAAGGCACATAAGGGTGGAACTTCAGTCTCAAATATTCCACATCAACACTGTAGAAAGCATGGCGGGCTATACAAAGCAATTTAAACTGAATTTGCTTAGAAACCGAAAGCCAGTGGAGAGACCAGAGAATTGGAGAGACATGAACTCCATATGGAGAATGAGGGGCCGGCCTTGCAACCAAGTTCGGCAACACCTGAAGACATTTAATTAGGTAAGCGGGTTGTGCCAGAAAGAGGGAATTACAATAGTCTAAAGAAACAACCACTGGAGCTTGGAGGTGAGGTGGCAGAAAAGGAAGGATTTTGTGCAACACTTTAAACTGATAATGGCCAGCTTGGCGCAATGCATTCAACTGGGCTTCGACTGACAGAGATGCTGTGATCTTAAAACCAAGTTCATTAACCATGGGCACTGGTGTTGGAAGAAGCCCAAGTGAGGGGGGCCAGAAAGATGAAGTGCAGAGAGACACAGCCGAAGGGGACCCACCACCAGTACCTTTGTTTTATCTCGGTTTAGTTTCACCCAAATGCTGCTAATCCAGCAAACCCACAGATTCCAAGCAAGACCTCAGCTGAGAAGCAGTCTCAGATAGAGATAGATCAAGGTGGACAATGATCTGAGTATCATCCGCACAAGAATAGCAGAGGAAGCAATAGGACTGGAGGAGCTTTGCAAGAGGCTTAATATAGACGTTAAACAGAGCTGGAGAAATTGCAGAGCCATGAGGCACCCTGCAAGTACTAGGTGCTGGCGCAGACAGAATAGTGGAGAGCGACAACGATTGAGACAGATCGGTTAAAAACAGACCCTGACAGTCCAGTCCCTGCTAGTCAAGTGAGCAAAACTGAATGATCAATGGTGTCGATTGCCGCTGACAGATCAAGCCGAATTAGTGCACCAACACCAAACTGATCATAAATCCTAGCCAGTTCATCCACAACTGAGACCAAGACAGTCCCAGTACCGCACCCAGGTCAAAGCTCAGACTGAACAAGGTCAAAAAAAGAGCATTCCTCAAGAAAAGTACTGAGCAAAGGATTAACTAAAGACTCAAGAAGCTTCAATAAAAAGGGAAGCAATGAAATAGGGTGCAAATGAGCTGAAACGGTGGGATCCAAAGAAGCCTTTTTTAAAAGAGAAATAATCAAAGCATGCATCAAGGTGGATGGAATAATGCCAGATGGAAAACAAATGGTTGACTGCTTGAGCAACCACGGGGCGATAGCTTGCATGGTCTCATTCAAGATGGCAAGAGGTAAAGGATCTAAAGGAGAGGCAGTTTTCATCTTAGCGGTGGCCGCAATTATATTAACATGCTTAAAAGAAAGGAATGCTGAGCAATAGTTCTGCAAAACACTCATAGATGATGGTAACACAAGATCTTCCAATCTAGATCCAGAGGATCAAACCATTTCTCTTGTGGATAATAGCCACTTTCTCTATAACATATGAAGACAGTGTATCACAGAGTGCTTGCAAGGGGGAAAGCACATCAAATGAAGCAGAGACAGAGGAAAGTGAATGCACAAGGCTAAAAAAGCTGCTTAGGCTGATTAATAGATGATTTAACTTGGTTTGCATAAAAGAAGCACTTTGCTTCCACAAAAGCTTTGCGGTAGATGGCCATAGCACAATACAGCTTTAGCAATTGGGCAGTTTGCAGTCTGCCACTTACACTCAGAATGTCTACGACTAGGGCAAAATTCTCTCAGATCAGCAATGTACCAACGCTCAGAGGGACGAGATTGCAACTTGAAAGTAGTATAAGAGGGGCTAGGAGATGAGCCGTGGTGATAAAGGCTTGTCCTAGAGTATTGAAATCTGAAGTTTGAGAAACAGTGCTTAGTATTACCCTAAGGGGAAATAGGCAATTCATTGACTGAGCACCACTTACGTACGACACAGAGGACCAAAAATATTAGAGACGACAGGAGAGCGTTTAGACCCAATGGCAAAAAGAATAAGGAATTGATCATACCAGAATACATGCATAATACTGTAGATAGGGTGCATTATTTGGGATCCTGATACTAGGAAAGGGTCCTAAAAGGGACTCCCAAACAGGGACCTGGGTTTTTGTTGTGACCCACTCTTACCTGCAGGAAGATAGCTTCCATGTCTGTCAATATTGTCTCTGCAAATCCTCTCAGGCGGGGTTTGGCAATATAAGCAGCGCCCCTGCACATTTTACATCCGAAGACAACAGGCACGGCCAGCTTCCGGCAAGATCTGAGACTTGGACTGACAACTACACCTAGGTAGGTGAATATATATTCAAACACAACAAGGCATCCGATTTTTACTGCTTCACCAAAACAGTCTTTGCTGAACTTTGTGAGTGGATTTGGCTGGCCATTTGGACGGTTTAGACCACAATAATATACAGAGGGCATGCATGCTTACATTTTCCATTCAGTCCTTTGTAGTGAAGAGGGAAAATCCGAAACTGCCTTCCATCTTGAAAGATCCCCAACTGGAAGAAGCACCAATGACAACATGGCCGCTGATCCTATGAGCTCACACCAATCCCCACTGCGCCCACCATGGCCAACTACTCTGAAAGGTACCCCGCCAGCAGACCATACAACCGTGCAGTAATGGAGAGTGGAAAAGGAGAGACAGGAAAGTGCTGGAGACGATTACATGAACAGAATCGACTAAAAGCACTGAGGAGCCATGCCTCAAGTCATTAGAGACATCACAACGGCATAGCTATGTTAGACAGGAAGCACATGTGCAATCCGCACATTCGGGAAACTCACACACCCAATCTACATGAATAACATACACGTACAGCCCTATGAGTTAGAGGACAGTGACATATACATGCTGTCGGCATGTTTATTATTTTGCCATTAGGTTTGCTACAGCAACGCAGAAACGCAAGAAGCCAGAAGAGTTTGTGTATATGCTTGCCGATGCTTACATGCAACTAACCCTATGGAAGGACAGGAGCACTCAAGGGCCCTGACTGGCCATGATGCACACTAACCTATGGACACCATGGAGAGTACATAATAGAAGCCAGAATAGGCCTTCGGAAAAATACAGTAGGCCATGATCGTCTCAGAGAAGTCTCAAGCCACAAGATGCTGTGTAAGCAGAACAGCCACAGCAGCCAGGGCCACAATGTTGCAAATGACATTCCACACGCAGAGCCAAGGTAACACCAGCCGCAGCAGAGAGTATTCCCTGAGAAATACAGACTAATTCAGAGCAATTGAGCCCTCAAGAGTGGTCTCCAATCACGTGATTTGGCCAAAGCTGATACTGGGCCAATACTCGGAGGATGGGGGCAAGCAGCGGTCCCATGACTAGACAGCGGATCACAACAAACTCGCAACTCTCCGGCTACCTCGTACGATGGGAATGGAATGCTCTCATGACATTAGTCTCTGCACATTATTGGATAACACTGACGCATATTTGCACTTTACTGACACATTGTATACAGCTATTACCAACAGGAATCTTGCGGCTGGGAACAGAGTTTGTCCCAGGCTTGGAGGCCTGCAGCCTGACCAATTTAGGACCCTCATGTCTAGGGGCAGATGGCCGGGGCTGCTGACCAATCACAGAGCTTGCGCAACGTAACATTTTTGGAGTAACAATTTTGGGGGGCGATTTAAGCATGCCACCTGACACAGCTGCATCCACCCACATCACCTTTCTATAGGTTCCTATATGGGAACTACCACTCAGTGGCCAACTCCGAGAGTGGTTAGGTTTTGGGGAGGGAGCATAGCGAGTGACGCAGAATGTGACGTCACCTGTCATGAAAATTGGCTTGCGAGCCAGAATGCAGCGAGATGTGCCTGGTCCTTCTTCCGTGCATATGACCCCTGTGTGTTTTGTTAGCTGTAATAAAACCACAGTAACCTTTTGCTTCTTGTGTGGACCTCGGCTTCTTTAGGACAATGGAAGGAGTTAGGGCCTTCCATGAGCTGGGTGTCCGCAGCCCCCTAGCATGGCTCTGCCTGCCTAAAAGTCCCATAACAATAGGTAGAGGCAGAAGGTTGCACAGCAGCTGGGGGAATAGGCTTTAGTGGCGGGACAGGTAGGATATTGATGATAGGATTTAGTTGAGGCAGAATAAGAAACATGAAGACGGATTTAAATGAAGGAGTGGTAGAAAATGTAATTAGGATGGTCATTTATGTGACTATTACTTACTCGGCCTGGCAAACACTCATGAGCAATGCTTGTCAGATTTTGGAGAAACATACATATGTATTGGCAGGCAGTGGCAGAAGATTACATGTAATGGCTGGAACTCAGTGTGGCATCTTGTTGTGGCCAGAGAAAATATGTGTTGCTTGTATAGAATAAGTATTCCAATTCTGTAGAGCTATGATGGTACATTCAGTGGCTTTTACCAAGCATGGCATCTCTTTATGTCCAGAGGAGAAAATATATGTTGCTTGCATGAAAAGTCTTACATTTCTTGATGAAAGAAGCTATTACATGCAGTGTCTGTAATTAAGTCTGCTATCTTCTTGTGGGCAGGCAAAAGAGTTGTTTCTGGTGAATTTGCCAATAAAAACACTTTGCGCCTTTAAGTGAATTTGCCATCCTTGAACCGGGAAGTAGAGAATTGCAGTGACCACTTTGTATGACATAAACAATGCTTGCCAAATTGAGAAGGAGAACATCACAGTGCTGCTGGGGTTACTGTATGGGGCTGGAGGGGAAGCAGCTAAGTGCCTAAAAAAGACCTAACTTTACCAGCACATTATGGAAGGATATTGGAAGACACTTAGCCATAGCCAACGCACCAGCTCTGATGATCAAGACTTGTCCGCTTCATGTCACACACTAAAAGTTAGAGCAGGGCTGTCTAGTGGGGCTTGTGGATGTGAAACAGGTAGCTCTGGTAGCTCTGGTGACTGACTACTTGTATGAATGAGGCACGTCTGCCACATCATGGCAATATTCCAGCAATGCTTGTGTTTCTATTGTTCTATTCTTACATCTTGCTTTTAGGTCCTGCTATTTTTTTTTCAAATTGAATTTTATTGGGTTTTTACATCAAAAGTGAACAGTCAGGTGAATACATAACTGAGCAAACTTGGTTATATCACAAGATCATTGCGATCGACTTCAATAACAAACCGATAGTAACATACCTGTCCACTCTCGATGGATATATAGTACGAACCCCCACCCCCCGTGTCCATTCTTTGACGACTTCTGGATATCAGCGTTAAATGTAATTGTCTTAAGTGGCGGTGTGACGTTGATCTCTGTCGGTGTCATAGGTTCTATGTGAAGGTTGTGACAGGGATGGCTATCAAGCAGTACGTAGATCGCTATTCGGTTTACGGATATGGGCCGTTGAGTGGCGTTCTGATGATTAGATCTGTGAGTCAGTACCGGCCGTACTTGTAATATATTGTTTGGTGAAGTCCATCAGGTCCTGCTATTTTAAGATAACAGTAGTGGATAACAACCCTATGAATAGGACAGAGAGGAAGTTTTTGGGGTTCACCCCACTGCCCGAAAGCTGCCAACATGAGCTATTTTGCTCTCTCCACTATCCGAGAAATGGCAACATGATAGCTTTCCTGCTTTCCCTCTGTTAAGGTAAAGGCTTTCTCAAGAGTTTCTCTACAGAGTTTGCTAGTGGGTTATTGTGAGGGAAAAGGGTTTAGAAATCAACAATTACAAAGGTTTTTCCACTAAGAGTTTATTTTTTTCTTCTTGGAAGCGGAAAGGTGAGGAGTGGAAGAAAGGAAGGACATTGAAAGAGAGTTAAAAAAAAAAGAAATCAGGGGTTCACAAGGAGTTTCACATGGGGGCTGAGGTCAGACTTCAGGGAACTTCACAAAATAATTAACACATACAATCCTATGTCACACATAGGGAATGAAATGTCAACAATACACACATAAATGCGCCCTGTGGCTACAGCTTAAGTTGTCCTGCTGTCATCTCATGTGGATTAGCCAGTAGTCGAAGTGGGCTGGAGCGGTCGGGAGTGGTGCTCCTCTACTTCTTGTATTTAAGTTTTACTGTTCCTATACTTTTATTTTAAAAAGAAACTGTTCCGGAATGGATTTGTTTTAAAACAAAAGTGTAGGAAGAAGTTACAACTTTCACTTCCAGTGCACTGCACTGAGCGTTCCCCTAAAGAGCAGGAGAATGTTTTTGTTGGGTTTGTATTGTGCATTGGAGCATGTGTGGCAATGGGGTTTGTGGGGAGTGGTGCAGGCCAGTAGGGAACATAGTTCCACTACTTCTTTTTGTGCTTTTCGACCACTGGGATCAGCCCTGTTCCTGCTGCTACAAGCAAAGCATAGACACTGATCACCCGAAAACAAGCCTGTTCTTTTATAACGCCCCAAAACCTTCCCAGAGAATCAGGGTCTCTGATTGGTCTCGAGAATAGCTGATGGACATTTAACACATGCCATTTCTCTCAAGAGGCTAGTGTTTTCCGTGAGATCTCACGAGACTGCAGAATATCAATGGGGGTATTCAGCTCATCCGAAATTGGGTGGGTAGGGTTCGCCTACCCCTACTGACAAATACAGCAGTTCAGCCCACATCACACACTTCCACTTACCAATGCAGTGCCCGATGCAAAATCCCAAGTAACCATGACTTTGAACACATATAAAAAGACAAGATTCATTCGAAAATTGACTGTGCAGAAATGTAACTAATGTATGTGTCACAGCAGATGTGTCAGTTGCATGTGAACTTTCAGCACGGCCTTCAAAAATTGTTTGATGATATGTGGGGTGGGTTTTTGGATGACATGTGATAATAAGTTGGCCTGTTTTGCTTTTTAGATTCTGTGAAGGTTGGGGATGGATATGGGGTGTGGATTCTATGCAATGAGTTCTACGATTACAATGCTGATAAGTTTGTTGCTTGTATGTTTTCTATAAAATTCAATAAACTTAATAATAAAAAAAAATAAAAAAAAATAAAAATGTAAAGCCACTTTAAATGTTAATTGGCATTACAAAAAAATATATAATTAAGTTCAATGTAGTTTGCAAATTGTATTCTTCTGACAAATACGAGAACCACCTACACGCATGTGTGGTTTTCTTTGAAGAGATTTGATGGTTCTGTATTTTTTTGTACATATGTATGCAGTGAATACCAGAATTAGGAATCCGGGACATTCAGTCCTAGATTTTTCTATCAGTCTTATTGTTCATGTTTTGTTGATCTTGGTAGACAACAGCTATTTTGGACCTCATGCCATATTTATTATGTATCGGGCTCATTCATGAGTAATGTAGTAGTATTGTTATTGACTGCATTTAAATTGGCTTCTTCTAGGATGTGGTTCTCAAATCAGCCATCATATGCATTTCATTTGTCCGGAAGAAACCCAAGAAGACAAAGGGATCTTCTGAAGTAAAAGTAGTCCTGGGGAGGTGTTCAGGAGATGACGTTCCATACAGAAGAGCAGCACAGATATCTAACTTGTCATGGTGACTTCCGATTTTGACATGGGTAACTGAATTCGCCAATAAAAGAGTGTTGTGTGGTCTTAGAAAGGAACTACAGAAAGTGACAGGGCATGCCACAGATCATACAGGAAGCTAGAAGTGCTCATCACCCTGGAAGGAAGGAGGATCTGGAGCACTCTCAATATCAGGGCTGGACAGACCATCAGTGAAAAGAAGAGTTGCAGAGAAAACCCTAACAAACTGGGGCAAATGCCTGCTGTGTTCGTACAGGTAAGAGTGGGACACAGCACAGACTCAGTTACCAACTCAGCGTCTCATCTGGGCCCCTTTGTTTGTAGCAAGACTTGCATTTTAATGTTAATGGTAATATTAAAGGATATTTGTACTGCACAATATCACCACCGGAGTGGTCCCCTGGCACTCTTGGAGGCATCTGTGTCTCTTCCACTGTGTTCGGGCAGTGTAATTAAAGTTTTTGTTATGACTGTCAGTAGTTGTCGGATTATTTTCTTGTTCGCAGGGTCTTGAATGAATTCAGTAAAGCTGGCTTCTCTGCCTATAAGTGACGGATAGGACAATACAACTAGTTGAAAATAGGTGAGCACATCCCACTTGAGGCTTCTGCTGGGACGAACCATGTGATCGTGAACAAAGTCTTTATGCTGGGTCCTTCGGGATAACAGTTTCAGTTCTCAGGAATGTCCGGTTCTGTTGCTTACCAGAGTCTTAGGCTTATGAATGCTTTGTGCGGTTTTAAATGTTCATGAGATTAATGCTTTTGCCGATATGAATGCATGATTTTCTTCATTTACCCTGCACTTTTGGCTGCAGAGTGTTTGCTTGCTTATTATTGTTTCTTTCATGCATAACAAAGTTCAATCGTGGACGCAATTTTCACAACGTTCTTTGTAGACTATACTGATTGTTTGTGCTTGTTCTTTTGACACTTTTCACTGGGCTTGAGGAAATGTCTTGTTTTACAAGTTTCACTTTTCTTGTTTCTCATTGCTTGTCTGCTCATGTGTCCTTCTTCCTCGCCATAGATCTTGTTTGTACGCGCTGCAGTTCGTCTTCTTTGTCTGTAGGTCCTTCTTCGTTGAGTGCAGCAGGAAGGCTTTCCCCTACAAAGGGTTTGACATCGTTCAAAAAGATCCATGCTCTTCTTCCCACAAGCTCGACAGCGGACGGGGTGCAGTCCTCTATGATGAAGGGGCCGTTAAACCTTGGTTCATTCCATTTCTTTCTCGTAAAGTTCTTCACTAGAACTCTGTCCCCCGGAAAGACAGGGGGTACGTTAAAGCTGAGAGTTGTGTCTTCATCAGCACTATCTGTTGTGATTCGTGCTGTGTTATCCCCTTTCCGCCATCGCTGCAGCTGGCCTGAAATGATAGAGGTGCTGGCTATGAGACGGCCAAGGTACGCCTTCATTTCTACTCCCAGAACCTCCCTAGTAGATTGGGCATCACATCTGGCTCGGGGGGTAAGAGGGGTTCGCATTCTCCTCCTAGTGACCACTTCGTGTGGTGTAAGATGATGGTCAGAGCCTGGTTGGTTCCAAAGAGCATACAATGCCAGTGGTAGGCAGTGCATCCATCCCTTTCTTAATGTGAGTTTCAACTTGGCTATCCTTTCCTAAAGCAAGCCATTGATTCGTTCACATATTCCATTTCCTTCTGGGTGATAAGCCGACGAGAACTTGTGCTTTATACCAAGCAACAAGCTAATCTGTTGGAACACTGTGTTCACGAAATGAGGGCCATTGTCTGATCTCATAACCTCACACATCTAGGGAAGACCTCCCTCACCAGGAATTTAGCAGCACAGGCAGCATCGGGGTGTGTACAGGGACCTTCTTCTACCCACTTGGAGAAGGGACACACCACCACAAGTAAATGCCTTTACCCATTACACACCTGGATCATATCGACATAATCGATGTGTAGGTGCTGGAAATGTCCATTTGGTCTAGGATGACTCCTCTCACTACCTTTAATGTGTGCCTGGAGGTGAATGGTTGGCAGATAATGCAATGTACCATAAAGAATGCCACATGCTCTGCTAAATTCGATATAAACCAGTCTTCGACGAGAGTTGCAGCAAGATTTTCTCTCGACAGGTGTAAAGGGTAGTGGAGCTGTTCTAGAGCTATTTTTAGGAGTGTGACAGGCATTACTGGCTTACCAGTGCTGTCTTGCCTCCAGAATCCGTCTGAGGGGTTTAAAGAACACCCTCGATGCTTCCATACATTTTTCTCCTCCTGAGGTGCCTCCCCCTGGAGCTCCATTAACTGTGACTGCCCCATATTGCTATAAGCCTCTGGTGTAGCTCGTGCTACCATCATTCTTTCATGGGTACGTGCCACCTCCACGTCCATGATTGTTTCAGTTTTGGATGCCATACGTTTGGCTTCCGTGTCTGCTTCGTGATTTCCACGTGACACGAAATCTGTCCCCTTGGTATGAGCGGCGCATGTAACGACCGCTATGCCCACTGGGAGCTGTAGAGCTTTGATCAGCCTGTCCAATAAGGCTGCGTGTTGCACTGGTGTGCCGTCTGCTCGGAGGTAGCCCCTCCTTGTCCAGCGTGCTAATCCTGCGTGTACTGTCGACGTCACATAGGCGAAGTCGCAGTACACTGTTACTTCCTGGTCTGCATGGTTCTCAATGGCGAATATCAAAGCCACTAGCCCTGCAGCCTGCGCTGAATAATGAGATGGTATTTGTGCACTGACAAGTACTCAGAACTCTCCATTTGCCATGTGTTTGATAACGGCCACGCCTGCATATCTTTGTCCATCTTCTTGGTCGATTCTTGAAGACCTGTCAATAAAGACGATCTCTCCACCTGCCAGGGCATTTTCCTTTACCCTGGGGATCTCATCATAGAATTCCTCATAGTTCACACAGTCAAGCACAGGTTCTCCCTCTGTGACTGGCTCAGCTATAAACATATCAGGGTTCACAGTTTTACATTGCACTATTTTGATCGATGGGTTAGAGAGGATCACCTCGTAGGCTGATGCTCTATGAGAAGTCAGCGTGCACTTTGGCTTTTCCAGTATGGTGAATAACGAGTGCTCAACATATAGTGTCATGGAGCACCCCATCACAATGGATGACGCCTTCTCAATGGCAAACGCGACAGCAGCTAGATTTTGTTCACATGGGAAGTGGCCCGTCATGACCGGGTCCAGACTCCCACTGTAATATGCTAGGGGTTTATACCCCAGTGAGGTTCGCTGCATGAGCACTGCCGTCATAAAATTGCCATCGGTATGAGAAAACAGATAGAATTCCTCAGCATAATTAGGAATCCCGAGAACTGGGGCCTTACAAATTGCCCCCTTAAGTTCTGTGAACCCTTTCTCCATTCCTTCATTCCATTCAATCTCTTCTCACGTCGCCTGGGCCTTTTTAAGGGCCTGCAACAAAGGGTTGGTATATGAGTTGTAGTCAAAGATCCATGCTCTGACATAGTTGCACAGGCCTAGGAAGCTTTGCATTTGTTTTATCGTGCGCGGCTTGGCTGTGTTCATGATAGCCTCGGCCCTCTCTGGGGTTACCTTTTTCCCCTCATGTGTGATCAGTTACCCTATGTACAACACCTCCCGTTGGCAGTACTGCAACTTGTCCTTGTCCACCTTGTATCCCTTCTCAGCCAGTATAGGTAATAGCTGGACTGAGTCATGTCGGCATTGCTCTTCAGTGATGCTGCAGATTAGAATGTCATCTACATACTGCAAAACAACACTGTCCACCGCAATATTTCTTAGGTCCATTTGCAGGACTCTGTTGAAAATAGATGGATACTCGCAATACCCCTGTGGCAGCCTGGTACTTTTCAGGTGCATTTGTCTGAAAGTAAATGACGTCAGGTCTTGTGAGTCACGGTGCAATGGAACTGAGAAGAATGCATTTTTCAAATCGATCACCGTCAAATACTTCGCCTCAGTGGGTATGTTGCACAGAATTGTGGATGGATTCGGGACTAAAGGGAACTCAGGTTCGACTATGTCGTTTAGGGCTCGTAAATCCTGGATTAAACGCCAGGACCCTACCTTTGATTTCTTGACAGGATAAATCACTGTGTTGCAAGGTGATTCTGACTTCATTAGGAAGCCCTGCTCCATCATGGCAAAGATTGTCTTTGCGATCCCTTCATCGGCCTTTCTGGACATGGGATACTGTCGTGCTCGTGGAAGAATGGCTGCTGGTTTCAATTTAATTTTTACTTTGCTGGCCTCCTTCAGGAGACCTACATCACAGTGCCCTGTAGTCCACACTTTGGTTGGCACTTGGGCCATGTCACCATATTCGGAACGTACTAAAGCTAGCATCATTCTCTGCGGTACCACCCGCCTGATCATTTTGACCCAATATATTAGACTCACTTCCACCCGCATCTCTTCTAGGTCAGAGTGTTCCTCGAACAGATCGTCATCAGTGACGTCAGTCACTCGATACCCTTCTTCGATGGCGACTATCGCACACCATGCTCTGCCCTCATCATCGCATCCCTCAACCAATACCACTTTTCCCCGCACTGCGGCAGAGTGTATCATTAAGGGAAATACTTGTCCCTCCTCTTCGTGCATGGGTATTCTTGGTCTGAATAGAAACTCATCTGGAATTCTCATAGTTTTTTCTGTGAGGCCTGGTAACCCCGCCATGAGTACTCGTATCCCATATGCAAATACTTCTGGCTCCAGCGGTACAGCTCTCATAGCTGCATGTCCAGAATATGCTTTGATCATTTTGCACACGTTTGAACAATGCATTCCTGGTGTTGAGCACACTATGCCATCTTCAGTGAACGAGATGGTCATATTCAACTTTGTCATCAAGTCCTGACCCATGATATTTACAGGGGACTGACATGAATACAATAACGGTACATTCATTTCGCGCTCCCCCACAGAGACTGGGAGTGCATCAGTAAAGGGAACTCTGCTATGAGCTCCAGTAAAACTCTGGGTGTCTATTGCCTCGCCGGAAAAGGAAAACTTGCCTTCCCGTATGCACGAGCGCATTGCACCCGTGTCAACTAAGAAGGAATATTCCCCCCCCCCCCATGGTGACATTTACACTAGGTTCCCTGTGAGGGTCTGGTGTCACTGACAGGATAGAACACATCAGAGTCCCCTGTGAGCCGCCCTATTTCATGTATAGGTTTGGTCCATTGTATACCTGTGGGTTTCCCAAAAAGGGCACCTGGTTGATGCCTCGCTCTGCCCAGGTGGGTAGTTGCATTTCAAGGAGAGAATGAGCGAAGTCATGGGGTACCTGGCTGATTAACGAAAAGTGCACACACTCTTATGGGGATACAAATGACTCCTAACACAAATGTATCAGGACGCTTTAAAGTACCACAGTCAGATTTTAATGGAACTTTAGTTTTTTGTGTTAGTAGATACACTTGACTGAGGTTTTACACAAGATACAGCAGTATTTACACATAAATGGTTTAGTAACCAAATAGTACATAGCAAATGCAGAATATTTGCAGCGTCTTTTCAATGCTTGCACATCCACTCGGGGGTTCTTGGGAAGGAGACCAGTGGATTTAGTGAGGTGATAGCATGTAGCAATCAGCAAATATACATCTGAACAATGTAGAGTTGAACAAAGACAACATGGGACAACATAACAGTCAACAAGACAGTGTTTCTGCCCGAAAATTAGCTGAATTAAGCTCTGATGGTGTGGCCTTCATCAGAATGGGATATTCCAAAGTGTGGAGTATCTTGTGGGGTCTGTAGAAATAAACAGACGGGAAGTATTTACGAGTGGGCACAAACATAAGTATCTAGCACAGGTAAAGGTTTAAGTACAAGAAGGACCAGTGCTTACCGGAACTTAGGTGCGCTGTGACTTCAGCGGGTAGTAGTGTCAAAAGTACACTGGAGGATTTCTGAGGTCCTAGATGTGGCCATTCCTGTAGGAGTAGGATTGACAGAAAGGCTGTGATTAGCAAAATGGAGTAGGAATGCACCTAGGTTTAAAACCGGTAAGTGCCAAGCTTACCTTAGGGAAGCCTGTTGACGCCCATGGTAGGGTGGAGCAGGCTGGCGTGATGGGTACGCGAGGAAACCGCAAGCTGGGAGGCGGCAGAGAAAGAGACACAACAAGGGGCTTAAGGAAGCGCACCTTGGGACGAGATACACCGTGCGGTTTACACAAAATCGGTGTGCGTGGGTGGTGGTCCATGATTAAAAAGGGTGAAAGTGCCGGTAGTGACCCGCATCTGGGAACACACAGACACCCTTGAGCAGTGTGTTCTGCACACTTATCAAAAAAAAGAAGGAGAGACATGCGGTGGAATGGCGAGGAGCCCAAGGTAGGGTGACGTGGTATGAGTCTAGTTGTGGGTGAAAGTGCCTCAAAAGGGAATATGGGGAGTGACCCCTGTTTAAAAAGCACACTAGCACCCGTATGTAGTGTAATCCGCACCCCTTTTATTTAGTTAAAAAAAGGAGCAAAAGAAGTAGAACACGTGGTAAAATGGCATGGAGTCCGCAGAGGGACGGCGTGGTATAAATCGAGTAAACTCACCGGCAATGGAAAGAAGGAAGCGCTGCAGGGCAAAATGTCAGCGGTAGCGGTCACAGGATGTGTACGGCGTTCGCTCGGGAGCCGACTGGAGTGAAATAGGGATGGGTGGCCATGTTGGGGTGCGCGATGCAGAGGTGTCCAAAGGGGTGCCTGTACGCATGTGGCGCTGGGCTTCCATGTGAAACACAGAGGTAAGGGTTGCTGGAAGCCGAATGAACCCAGGGAGTGGATGCGTTCATCCGAGGTACTGTGTAGTAGTAATTAGGGTACTCATATGTGAGCGGGCGCGCGGAGGACGCCTCAGGATACAGTGATGGTACTGATTGGATGATGCCAAGGGTGGTAGTCTAATTGCAGGTTTGAAGAGGCAAACTTCTAATGGTGTGTTGGCACATGGGAAACAGAGGTGCTGTAAGTGACAGCGAGAGTTTGATTCAGTTGGTGGTGATAGAATACAGGTCAGTAATTGCAAAGCAGGTCAAAGATTGTCAAAACATGGTTGCAAGCATCATGATGTGTGTTTACACAGAATAAACATCAGGTGCTGCAACAAACCAAAAACATATGTGCATTCAGGAGTAGTCACAGATATAAGCACACTCCGTGGTTGAGCGTTGTGATATATAAATTATTTTTTCAAACCTGTGGTGTTTTCTTTATCATTTTGCAGGTTGTTGGATCCGGCAGTGGAGTGTTCCAGTAAATATACCTCAAAATAATATTTGAGACGTATGTTGCGGAAAAAGCGTTTAAGTTCAACCTCTGTGTCGAAAGCTTGGGCCTTCGCAGCCGGAACAAATGAGAGTCCTTTTTCCAAAAGATTAATTTCTGCAGCCGTCATTGTGTGGTTGGATAAGTTGAAGATTGGTATCCTCTCCGCTGTCCTTGGTTGTTGTACCACTGTCGGGTCCGCATTTGTTGTCCCTGTTGGGCTGGTCTCTGCTTCGGTCGTCCTCGTTGCATGACTCTGGGAAAAAATTGGACCCTGCAAGACCATACCAACTGTAACACTAGCAGGTCATCTATGTCATTACCTGTCCCTGCGGACTAATTTACGTAGGCAAAACCATGAGACCAGTAAAGACCAGGATCTGCGAGCATCGCTCATGCATTAAAAACAAAGTCCCTGACAAACCCCTTGTTGACCACTTTGTAAAGAAAAACCACACAAACATGGACCTCAAATGGCTGGTGATACAGAAAGTCACAGCCACTATCAGAGGAGGAGATGTCGACGGAATTCTAACCCGTCTGGAACAAAAAATGGGTGCACAGATTAAATTCTGTCCGATCAGGCTCTCTTTCAAAGCCTGTGTTGCCATTTTGTCATGTCAATTTTGGACACTATTTGTGTCACTGCTAACTGATCCATGGCTGCTATATTTATATATCACAAAGCTCAACCACGGAGTGTGCTTATATCTGTGACTAATCCTGAATGCACATATGTTGTTGGTTTTTTGCAGCACCTGATGTTTATTCTGTGTAAACACACATCATGATGCTTGCAACCATATTTTGACAATCTTTGACCTGCTTTGCAATTACTGACCTGTATTTTATCACCACCAACTGAATCAAGCTCTCGCTGTCACTTACAGCACCTCTGTTTCCCATGTGCCAACACACCATTAGAAGTTTGCCTCCTCAAACCTGCAATTAGACTACCACCCGTGGCATCATCCAATCAGTACCATCACTGTATCCTGAGGCGTCCTCCACGCGCCCGCTGACATATGATTACCCTAATTGCTACTACACAGTACCTCGGATGAACGCATCCACTCCCTGGGTTCATTCGGCTTCCAGCAACCCTTAACTCTGTGTTTCACACGGAAGCCCGGCGTCACATGCGTACAGGCCACCCATCCCTATTTCACTCCAGTCGGCTCCCGAGCGAACGCCGTACACATCCTGTGACCGCGACCGCTGACATTTTGCCCTGCAGCGCTTCCTTCCCGCCATTGCCAGTGAGTTTACTCGATTTATACCACGCCATCCCTCTGTGGTCTCCACCCCATTTTACCGCGTGTTCTACTTCTTTTGCTCCTTTTTTTAACTAGATAAAAGGGGTGCGGATTACACTACTGTAATGTGTACTGTACTGCTAGTGTGCTTTTTAAACAGGGTTCACTCCCCATATTCCCTTTTGAGGCACTTTCACCCACAACTAGACTCATACCATGTCACCCTACCTTGGGCTCCTCGCCATTCCACCGCATGTCTCTCCTTCTTTTTTTTAATAAGTGTGCAGAAGACACTGCTCACGGGTGTCTGTGTGTTCCCAGATGCGGGTCACTTCCGGCGCTTTCACCCTTTTTAATCATGGACCACCACCCACGCACACCGATTTTGTGTAAACCGCACAGTGTATCTCCTCCCAAGGTGCGCTTCCTTAAGCCCCTTGTTGTGTCTCTTTCTCCGCAGCCTCACAGCTTGCGGTTTCCTCGCGTACCCATCACGCCAGCCTGCTCCACCCTACCATGGGCGTCAACAGGCTTCCCTAAGGTAAGCTTGGCACTTATTGGTTTTAAACCTAGGGGCATTCCTACTCCGTTTGGCTAATCACAGCCTTTCTGTCTATCCTACTCCTACAGGAATGGCCACTTCTAGGACCTCAAAAATACTCCAGTGTACTTTTGACACTGCTACCCGCTGAAGTCACAGCGCACCTACGTTCCGGTAAGCACCGGACCTTCTTGTACTTAAACCTTTACCTGTGCTAGATACTTACGTTTGTGCCCACTCCTAAATACTTCCCGTCTGCTTATTTCTACAGACCCCATAAGATACTCCATCTTTGGAATATCCCGTCCTGATGAAGGCCACACCATCAGAGCTTAATTCAGCTCATTTTCTGGCCGAAACACTGTCTTGTTGACTGTTATATTGTCCCATGTTGTCTTTGTTCAACTCTACATGGTTCAGATGTATATTTGCTGATTGGTGCATACTATCACCTCACTAAATCCACTGGTCTCCTTCCCAAGGACCCCTCAGTGGATGTGCAAGCATTGAAAAGACGCTGCAAATATTCTGCATTTGCCATGTACTATTTGGTTACTAAACCATTTATGTGTAAATACTGCTGTATCTTGTGTAAAACCTCAGTCGAGTGTATCTACTAACACAAAAAACTACAGTTCCATTAAAATCTGACTGTGGTACTTTAAAGTGTCCTGATACATTCATGTTAGGAGTCATTTGTACCCCCGTAGGAGTGTGTGCACTTTTCGTTAATCAGCCAGGTACCCCATGACCTCGCTCATTCTCTCCTTTATACCTGTGGGTTTCCTCCATCTGAATTAGTGCCTGGAGCCACTTGCGGCAGTGACTGCTGGGGTTGTCCCTGTGGTACATTCCCCATGTTCAGTGGTTGGACCACTTGCTGTGCACCTTGCTGCAAGCCAGCTGCCTGCTGCTGCATGGTATAGTTTTGTGCATTGCCCTGTTGTGGGGTAGCAGGTTGATTCACCGTGCCTGCCCCCATCCCTTGATTGTTCTGCCACATGTCTTGGCTTCTGCACATGCGTGCCACATATCCTGTCACTCCACACAGCCAACACACTGGCGGTGGTCAGGCCACCTGTCCATCTGGCACAGCTGGACTGCCCATTGGTACGCTCTGGATACCACCTTGAACATTTTGAAAACCTCCTTGGTTACCTCTAAAGCCTCCCTGATTACTCTGCCATCCTCTTCCTCCAAATCCCCTTCCTCTCGGATAATATCCCACGTTACCCTGATTGTTTTGCGGCGGGTTAGTGGCACATTGCGCACTCGAATCGGCTGGGCTTATTAGCATGGCTCCCTCGAGCGCATACTTCGAGAGCTTCCTTTGCACTAGCTTCGCCTCTTCTCCCTTACGCGTCGCCTCTTTCTTTCGATTCTTTTCTTGCAATAGCCTACAATAATGGGCAATTGTCAACTGGATTTCGGCCGACGGTTTAGCTTCTATTCCTACCAATTTTTTTAGTTGTTTTTGCACCGGTTCTGGGAACCCTTGGCACAGTATATGATAGAATACAGGGATACATTTTGTCCAAGACTCATGCGTTTCGAGCACCCACGCGTCTTGAAAATTTTGATATAAAGCAACGGATCCTCTGACTCCTTCATTTTTCGAGTCATTATTGCTCCCATATCAGATGTGTCTTGATATAGCGTACGCAGCGCTTTCCACACTGCTGCTCTGCAGTTATTAAATGGCGCTCCGTCATGAGAGGTGTTAGTTATGGTTACTCTAGGGTAGCCTGCCCTTTTCCACACATCGTCTGCTCTTTCTCCCAGTATAGCAATTAGGAGACCCTTGATGTCCCCTATGGCTAGGGTGACACCCCCCGTCATCTTTTCTAGCTCATGGATCCACTTCCCAGCTCCCAATGTCAGCATTGGAAGCTTATTTTTTAGATTCTCTCGGTCCATGTGTGGCCATGGAATATACTGCGGTCTTGCTCCCCCTTTCTCTAATAGCAGGAATTGGAATGCGCAGTCCTCTCTATATTTCTGGTCTTTTGCCAGGGTGGCGTTTCCGCCTTGCCACCTGCCTGGTAATGCTCTTAGCCTGTCCGCATAGGCAGGGAGAGACGCCCCCCTCTGACCGTGGGGTGTCTCTTTATGTTGGCTGGACTGTCCAGCAGACTTCGGTGTCCTACTTGTGGACCCGCTAGCATCTGACCATCGTACCTCTCGGTTCCCTGGGTGCTGCTTTTTGCACCGTCTCCCTTCGTCATACACTGTTTCTTCCGTTTCCCCTTCGGAGTCAGACTCTGAATACTCCCAGTTCACACAGCTTCTTGTATCATCTTCATTCTGCTCAACTTCTAGTCTATCTAGGGACATTCCCCTACTCCCACTACTTTGAGTGACATCCTCAGTGTAATATAGCTGGGTGCTCTCCAAGTGCTCATCTTCCCTTCCCTCTCGGGAGATTTGTTCCAGGCCCATCTCATCATATATTTTATCAATCGCTTCCCCGATGCTTCTGGTGTCGAAGTCATCATCAATACCTGTCGCGCTTGTACCTGGTACCACATCGTTTGCAGGGAAGAACTCTTCTATGTCTTCCCAGTCTACAACAGGATTGGGTTTTTTCACTTCCTGCTGCAAATATTCCAAATCTTGCGCCCTTTGCCTGTGTTTACGCTCTGCTTCCTCATCCATTTCTCTTCGCTTCTTCTCTAGCCTTATCTACTTCCCTCATCCGTTCATTTCTACGTTCCTTTGCCCTTCTATTTACCTCATCTTCTTTCTTCTTCACTTTCCTTTCTTGCACTCTCCTTTCTTCCTCCAACTTTAGCATGTTCTGTCTGTACTTTTCATGGGCTGCATATTTCGTGCGACCGAGCGGTATACCTTGCTCTTTGCGATATAGTTGTTCTCGCTTCAACCTATCCTTCTTTCTTGCCTTCTCGTTCCTTATGTCCACTTCCTTCTCTCTTTCCCCTCTTTGCACCTCATCTGACCGTTCGCTCGGCCTTGCACCATCACTTCCTTTTCCATCTAATTTCAAGAGTATCTGCCCTCCCATCCATTCGTCCTTTGCAAATGTTACCTCATCGGTTCCTTTCCGCTTCTTTCCCTCTCTCTCTCTATCGAGAGGTGCACTCGTTTGTGCCTTGTCCTTCCTTTCCTCACCTCGCCTCTCTTTGTCCCATGGGATCGTGGAGGCCGTGTTGATTTCCTGTTCCTTCTCTTTCGTCTCATCACTGCTACACGCAGGTGACTCATATGCAGGGTTGCTATACCCTGTGGCTGCCTTCAGTTCTCTTAGTGGGTACAGACCCTCTGACTCACTTTCTTCAGTAACTGGTTCCGGCGGGGCAGGTGGCGCGGTAGGCATCTCACCCACCTCTGTACATACGTTTAATATCCAATCTGTGGGGGGCTCTTCTTCCTTCACTTGTTCAAACATTTTCCATAGCTCGAGAACAGGAAGGCGTTTCTCGAGCTTCTTCCCACTATATGTGGCATGCAAGAAGGTAGTCATATGCTGTAAAACAGCCTTCGACAATGACCCATTTTGGGGCCACGGCATAAAGATTTTATTTGCGGTGCCCTTAACCCATTCTTGACTATATTTCTTCAGTTTTGTAGCATGCTTTGGCAACTGCTTGCACAAGTGCGCAAGTGGGGTAACCTCCTCCATTCTTAATTTTGTCACTAACAATAATCGCACAGTGTTCCAATGTTACGCTATTATGAGCGAGCACCACATACGCAAGCTGCAATCCAATATTTCTGCAATTTTATACCAACAATTCTACTCAGAACGCATCAATTCAATGGCGATTCCCTCTCATTTACAGAATTGCGTAAAGCAAAAATGCATTGCCATTAATTTGATAACACAATTATTCCACATTCAGCATACACAGGACATATATGACAGACGCTTGACAGACTAGACAGACACCAGCTGGTCATACATATACCTGCCTTTTAATTAATACCCCGACATGGGATTTGAACTACCCCTTTATGATGTCTTTAAATGTCATCGTAGCCTAGCGTCCCCCTCTCTGTGGGCTCTGGGTTCAAGTTCCTTCTGACCACTCTTTAAAGCGCAGGAACAAGGCGGATTTTACAGTTTTTCTCTCGGGTGCCCTCCCAGTATCCCTTATAGTTTTTGTCTCGGGTGCCCTCCCTTTATCCCTTACGGTTTTTCTCTGGGGTGCCCCCCCGGTATCCTTTACAGTTTTGATATCAAGTTCCTAGGTCTTTACCCCATATATATTTGTACAGTCTTTCCTACTTCTAGCTATATTATTTTTCTCCGCCACCCACCGTTACCTTTCCCCTTCTTACTCTAAGGCCTATAAGACTTTTGCCAACACACGAGTTTTCGTCGTTTCACTCACCAATCGTCACTTTTCCTCT